>NC_136495.1:160451986-160626986 GCF_053919585.1 Euprymna scolopes | reverse complement strand
ACGCCTCATCCCCACTCTCCTCCTACCTTATAAGGAGTCACCCCACAAGGGCACCTCACTTTATACACAAAGCAACTGGGACAAAATCGACACCCATAATGAACGGAACAAACATCAATAAAACGATAACATGTATAAACAATCTGGCTTCATTTTAGTCTTTTCCAATGTATTGTCCCGGTAAATATATCGGCAACTCCAAACAAAAGAATTGGATATTATTGTCTTTTCTTCTCTTCTTTCTTTTAAGTTAGCATCAATTAAAAACATCAAGGAAATATTGCTCTAAAGCTTTAATATAATGGTTTAAATAAATCAAATTATTTTTGTTTATTTAAATGTCTTTAACCCTCTTCCACTCTCCAATTTATACTGTCTCTTTTCTTCCTTAACTTTTCCCCATTCTCAATCTCTTTTTTTTTCATTGTCTGCCAATGCTGCTATCAGACATCCCCTTACTACCTTCTTCCATCACTACGACAATCTCTCTTGCAGTACATCGCATATGTAAACACATTTTTACGAAGCAAAACAAAGCCAAAAACAACTTTAAAAATATTTCATCAAAATGGAAGAAATAATGTTTAAAACCAGACATTTTTTTTTCAGATTTAAAAAAAACTGTTTGAATGCTTGAAATTTAGCATTTATAAAAGAATTCATAAGTTCATTAGACATATACACTTACAACATTCAACCTACTGTTCTACTGAGTAATACTAAGAAATAAGTAAATACATCTGCAGTTGACAAGAAAATGTATTTTTCATTATATCATAAAATACATTGTGATAAAAGAAACAGATGCATATAGTTCACAAGGATATAATTTTATTATTTCGGCAATTTACATGAAGAATTTTCAAAATATCTTCTTAGGCATTTCGATATTTCAAGTCACCAAGAGAATGTCGATCCATTCGAGCACAATGATACTTGTTTTTCTCATTAAAGCTGAATATTCTGCAAAATTAAAAACAATTAAATTATTAATTTCAAGAAAAGATTCATTTTATATATTTATTTCAAATATAATTATTAAAAATTATAAACATAAAAGTAAAATTCATATTATTAAATGTTATGCACTATTTTATTAAGTCCCCAAATGCGTTCTAGATCAAATTAAAAATATAATGAAGACAATTGTTGTAATACTTATTCATTAATAAAATCAATGAATTCCTTTTAATATTGGACTAAATATAAAGAAAATCTTCAATATTACATCCAAGATGTAGTAATTGTCTTTTATAATTTACAAACTTTTTATATTTAACAAATAAAATATATACTTTGAAAAGATATCTGGAAATCTCAAATACTCCATTAGTGTTCTTCAAGAAACAATTATAATAATTCCATTTTGTTTACAACACAATTCAACTAATGCATTACAATACATGTAATAAATCCAGCCATTCTCTTCGATTGCTATTGGTTCAACTAGTTAATCTATAAATTTTTGAAACATATTGATACAGTTAGTAACCAATGTTAAAACCAATGTTTCTTTGGATTCTTCCAGCTGTTTATGTAAATAGCTGGAAGATGCTGAATAGAAACGTTCTGTGTCTCAAAATTAAAACGATGCAACACTATTCAAACAGGTAAAGATTATCAACAATTTACAGCCAGAAAAAGCTGTCATTATATGACACATTTTATAGAAAATATTTCCTTTTGATGAAGAAAATATAGTGACTCAACTGATATGATTCTTATAAGAACTTTTTCCATGAAAAAGTTAAGGATTATTTCATTTATTTTCAGTTTGTTTCAATAAATTGTTTTTGTGCTATTAGTTTTTAACACAGATCGGTTGGTATTAAGGTAGTTTAGTATTAGATTTAAGATGGATTAGGGTTGTCTTTATGTTACGTAAGGGTTAGGGTAAAACAGGTTTTATTTTATATTTTTGGTTTGGGATAAGGAGTGAGAGAAAAAAACAGCGTTTATATGTTATTTAGTCTTTCAAGAGACTGAGTCGCCTGTTTTTAAATGTTGACATAATTATTGCTTTGATTGCCTCAATGAAATTTACAATTTAGTAAATTCTAGATTGAAAGTGGTCGTCTACTGCAATATGATTAGCTAAGCGCATCAGCATCGTCTGTTTTTATGTAACCTGTTGGACGATACCAATGAAAAGTCGATTTCAGCATGAGTTACAAACTTTGCAAGTATCAATATAACCAAAGGAAACCATTCAAATTTTTCACATACTCCATAAAATATTTTATTATTCTATATTTTTAATAGTACCAAATGAGATTATTAAGTTGAAAATGATTTTTACTTAAAGCAAAAATGAAATAAAATTTTATTTGAAGAATAATAATAAAAAAACACGTAAGATTTTACAGTCTATACTTGGTGGTGAAATGTAGATGTACAAAATTATTAATTGCAATGATGATTGTAAATTAGGTCTTAACATGGTGAAAACCCTGTGTGGATTTGCCTTCCTGATAATAATAGATGCAATGAAAATTCCCGACAGCGTATCTACCTATAAGTTAGAGGAGGTCAAATTTCCTGACAAGCCTGTAACTGTATGTGTGACTGCCTGAGTACTTTTTGTCAAAGAGTATGATTTTCATGCAAAGTTCATTGAGCCATGAAATAATGCAAGTGAGCATAATCCAATTACTATGAAAAAATATCGGCAATCTTCAATTGAGAGTAAATTCAATGAAGAGTTAAATCAATGGATAAAATATAGTTTGTTTTCTCTCTAAGGCACACATTTTTTTATCTATTGAAATGGCTACTCTCACTGATGATAAGATAACTGGATAGATAAACTTACACTGATATATGCCATCAACAGAAAATGTATCATTGCCACTGAACATTAAGATTATTAATTTGTAAATGTTTTTTACTTAAAGCAAAAACGAAATAAAATTTTATTTTATTTTATTTATTTATTTTTTTTATTACATTTTCACCCAAAACAAGGCAAATTGCCACTTTGGTGTAGGGGGCTACTATCAGGGGCAACAACTACTGGGGTACTATGTAGGGATTTGGGCAGCAAGGTGTCGGTTCACGTTACACTTGAACTTCTGCACGTCAGTACTGTTGGGGAAGCAGGGACCTGGAATGGAATTCCAGAGTCTAGCGATTCTGGGGAAGAAACTATTGGAGTAAAAAGATCTTTTACATCTAGGGATCTCTACAGTGTGGGGGTGGGATTTAGCAGCCTGTCGGGTTTGTCGAGGGTGCACACGTCGTGGGGGCACAAGTGATTGCAGTTCGTCAGAGCATTCACCACTAAAATACTTGTAGAAAAGGCAGAGGGATGCAACATGTCGTCGATGGGACAGAGGCTGAAGCTTAGATGCCAGTTCAGGGCCTATCAGGTTTGCGACTCTCTTTTGAACCTTGTCAAGGAGCGAGAGACTAGTAGCAGATGCACCAGCCCAGATGTGGTAGCAATACTCCATACATGGGCGAATGGTGGCCTTATAGAGGTATAGGATACTTTCGGGTGTTAGTAGTTTTCTAGCACGGTAGAGAGAGCCCACCTTTCTTGCAGCGGCCCTGGCAATGCCTTCAATGTAATTGTTCCAACTCATGTTTCCTGTGAACGTTAGGCCAAGGAGTTTGAAAGATGTACTCTCAGATAAAGAGTCGTTGGCCATTGCTATGGGTGGTAGAGAGGGTTTCTTGTAATTATTGAATGAAACTAGTTTAGTCTTGGCAGCATTGAACGCAACCAACCACTTTTGTCCCCATTCCACTACAGATTGGAGGCCATCCTCTAGTGTTTCTGCCATTTCTTTAGAAATGTGTTCATTCGTCTTCCTGTCGTGCCTGCCATACAGTGTAGTGTCATCAGCATATATACCCATCTCAGAAGCAATGTTGTCGGGGAGGTCATTTATGAATATCAGGAACAATATAGGTCCAAGGATAGAACCCTGGGGCATCCCCGCATTTATATCATATTGTTTAGATGTACGACCGTCGAGGACAACCTTGATTTTTCTCTTATCTAAGAAGGATTTAATTATGTTAAGTATTCTACCAGTGATACCGTATGATCTGATTTTACTGAGGAGACCCTCATGCCATACCCTGTCAAAAGCCTTAGATATATCTAGAGCTACCGCTCTGCCCTCCCCCGCGTTGTCCAGTGAATGGTATATACGTTCAGAGATCAAAGTTAGGATGTCTGCTGTGGAAAGGGCTTGTCTAAATCCATATTGTTTGTCAGTCAGTAGTTTAGCATCTGTAAGATGATGGACTAGAGCATGGTTAATTATAGTCTCAAATATTTTGGCAAAAAGTGGGAGGAGGCTAATGGGGCGATAATTTGATGGGTCTGTCCTTTCGCCAGAATTCTTGAATACTGGTACAACAGAAGCAGTTTTCCAACAGACCGGAAAGCAAGCTTCATTAAGGCATTTGTTGTAGAGTTTGGAGAGAACTGAAGCTACTTCGGCTGAGCACTTTTTTAATAGCACAGCTGGGATAAGATCGGGTCCACATGCTTTTGAGGTATCAAGGTTTTTTATGATAGCATGCACCTGAGCAGGGGTGGTTTTCAGATCGTCTAGTGTGGCGTCTGTCTGCATAGGAAAGTCAGGTAGGGGGTGGTTAGAAGGGTCCAGTGTGGAGTTTGAGGCAAACCAACTGGCAAGCATGTTAGCCTTGTCGGTTGCCGAGGAGACAACCTCGTGATTGTTGGTTAGTGGGGGAATTGTTGATTGCCCATTATTTACTACACTGTTGTAGATTTTTCAGAAGTCTCGAGTTCCTAGTTTTTGTGCTTTGAAGAAACAGCAGTCAGGAAGTAATAAGCTTTATTATGGAGGTAAACTTATAACGAATCGCAACATAATTTTTATTGTTTTCTTCAACTGAAACAATGAAGAGTGCTATTTGACTTAAGGGGATACTGTTAGGGACCAAATTGATAGGGATACTATGTAGGTGGTTGAACACTGAGATTTCTGTTCGCATTACACTTGAACTTCTACATGTCAGTACAGTCAGGGAAGCAGGAACTCGGGAGGAAATACAAACGTCTAGTAGTTTGAGGGAAAAAGCTATTTGAGTAAAAGGATTTCCAGCATCTAGGAATCTCAACAGTGTATAGGTGGTATTTTGCTGCTTGTTGGGTTAGTTGGGGGTGTTTATGTTAAAGAGGTACATGTGTTTGCAGTTCATCAGAGTACATTCCATTAAAATACTTGTAAAACTGGCACAGGGATGCACCATTGCAGTAACAGGATAGAAGTTTCAGTTTGATTAATAGTGTGCGATCTATTAGGTTAGCAACTTTTTTTTAACCCTTGTTACAACTCGACTATCTCCACGGGGAACTGTAGAGATATGATCGCAACGATAATAAAAAAAATAATTTTTTTCTTCCGAGATTAAAACGTAAATAAATAAATACGGAAAGGGATTATCCAAATTCTTCAGAGACAACAGTAAAACATAAGACAGAAAAACACAACTGAAATAACAAACAAAAGGCTGATGGGAATTATGAATGTAAGTTTATTTATAACAACACAAAAATAAATAAATAAAAATGCAATTATTTTGATAATTTAAAGAAGTAATGCATGAAAGAAAATAAATTGTCTTGATCGAGAGAGAATGTTCAAGAAAAATGCCAGATCTCAATACGACATTTTCGTACTGATTATTATCGTCTGCTCAGTTCAAACAAAGAGAGAGAGTAAGGGAGAGAGAGAGAGAGATTTTGCTTCACTCACTGTCTTAGCGACTTTACTTCGTTCTTGTTCTTCTTATCCGATTTCCTTTAAAAACAAAAAACTGGCTCCAAATATATCAAATAGACTCCTTTTCCAATGTTTATTAAGCGCACCTCCTCGACTTTTATCCACCGCAGTATTACTGCTAATCATATATCTGTTCCCAGTGTTGCTGTTGTTGGCTGCTTCCCTCAGCAGCGAGGAACAAACTGTCTCTTGTGTCCTTCGTAAGCGCTCAGGTTAAAACGCCCCCTCTCTCTCTATATATAAATATATATTTTCACCTCCACCTCTCTATACAGCCTGCCAGCGTTTGCTAGCTGATTTCTTTCTTTCTTTTTCTCTTTCTCCTCTACTGTCAGCGCTCGTTAGCTATTCTTTCTTTTCTTTTTTTGACCACTCTCTATATATCTCTTCATATCCTCTCTCGTCATTGTTTTCTTGTTTTTTTGTTTTTGACTGAGCGCAGACGACAATACAATTGATGAAAATAAAACAAAAACAAACTCCTATTCTCTCTCGATTTCGAACAACATATAAAAGAATAATTACATTTTATTTTTACTAAAAATGTAACACCCTGACACCCTGTCTAGGAGTAAGAGACTCGATGCAGATGCACCAGCTTAGATGTGGCAACAATACTCCATGCTGATGACCTTGTAGAGGTACAGGATACTCTCAGGTGTAAATAAATTTCTAGCATGGTAGGCAGAGCCCACTTTCTTTGCAGCAGTTTTGGCAATGCCCTCGATATATTTGTTCCAATTCATGTTGCCCATAAAGGTTAAGCCGAAGAGTTTGAATGAAGAGCTTTCACATAGTTTATAATTAACTATGGCTATCAGTGGTTGAGAAAGTTTGTTGTAATTATTACAGAAAATAGTTTAGTCTTAGCAGCATTGACTGTTACCATACATTTTTTTCCCTATTCTACTACAGGCTAGAGATTTTTTCTAAGTTTTCAGCCATTTTCTTAGATATGTACGTATTCATGTAGTGTCATATTGTTTAATGTAAAAGAGAGTAGGTATTTTAAATATATTTAAATATATTTTTATTAGTTTTATTTAGTTATTTCCCTTGTTCTAGTCTATTGTTTTCCTTGTCTTATAGAGAAGACAGCGGTATTTTAAAAGACAATTCAGACAATTATTCGAATTTGTATTAAAACTGCTGAAATTTTAAAAACTTTGACTTAAGAAATCAAATATGCATTTAAATTATGCTCAACACTTGTATGAAATGAGCATATTAACAGATGTAAACAAAATAATTAATACATTTTATATTTTAACTTACTAAAATGCTTGGCAACAAATCAGAGATAGGAAAAGGTTTCCTTTATTTGTAAATTCTAAATATTATATGAAAGATTTAGTGCCTTTGGAAATGACAGAATGTGAATGAGAGGAGTTAATGATTCCCTTTGGAGTTTTTGCTAAGACTGGACTACAAACTAGAAAAGTGCAAGGTTTTCTTTCTTCGCTTTTCCTGTTTTCTTCATGAATTGTTTAGTTTGATTTCTGATGAAGACATTTTTCTCGCTCAAATTTTCACTACAATTGCACAAATCAGCCTGTACTTGTATTCAGTAGTCAGCTACAGCCATGAGACACACACTACGATGTGCAGCAGAGTAATCTGTTAGAGTGCATAACAAGGACATCCTTGATAATTTTCTTGACCGTCAAGCAAACCCCCTTGCAGTACTGAGCATGTGGGTATGATTTTATTGACTGATGAATCAATCTGATCCTGGTTCCAGAACAGTAATATTTCAAGAGATTTTTTACAATTAACTTAATCAAATTTCAAATTAAGCTGAATTTTTGCTATTCATACATTGAGTATACATGAAAATGGATGGGAGAGGGTACTGAGATATTGATACAATTCCCTTTCACGAGTAGTGTATGTAACCCTCTTACATGTCATCTCAGTGCTTCGACAAAGAGAAGGATCCAATCTGAGGCTACAAAAATTTTGGATCCATTGTCTCTCTGTCTCCCAGTTATGGCCCACAGTTGTGTTCTTATTAGGACTATGTGGAATATTGATTTTTGGTGGTACGATCCTCTCCCTCCTCAGACTTTGAGTGGCTGAAGGGAACTTCTTAAGGCCTATCAGAGTTAAGTGATCTCCATTTTAATTGACAGGCCTTTCTGGGGGACAATCCAGTGACATGCACCTATTTTATAACTTTTCTAAGGAAGCATATTGGTTTGCTGCTTGCATTGTACAAAACCAATAATTTTGCTTGCTGTTTGTTAAAGCAAAGGTTGCACCAATGAAGGAAAAACTCTGCATGTGTTAATGGCAGTTTACAGGAAAAACTCTGCACATGTTAATGGTAGTTTATCTTGCCCCAAAATGCCTGCCAACCATTCTGAACAATTGTAAGCAGTTTGTCCCAACCAATTTATGTGTGGCCACTGACACCCAGGTGGTGTTGTCTTTGCTGTTATCCCAAATCATAGTATTACTAAGAAGAGATTGAAGGACATCATGCATCTAAGATCTCTTTTTAAGTATATGTCCACAACAAAAAATCTAGGTGATATTATCACAAGATTGACGTTAAGGAAGTTTCTATCCAACTTAAAATTTTGGTGCATTGGTCCTTCTTAGCTATGTGAAGGAATTCATTTAGTGATCCACACAAGAATTATCCTGTCTAAACAAGGACAGGGTATGGCATGAGGGTCTCCTCAGGAAAATTAGATCATACAGTATCACTGGTAGAATACTTAACATAATTAAATCCTTCTTAGATAAGAGAAAAATCCAGGTTGTCCTCGACGGTTGTACATCTAAACAATATGATATAAATGCGGGAGTGCCCCAAGGGTCTATTCTTGGACCTCTGTTGTTCCTGATATTCATAAATAACCTCCCCGACAAAATTGGCTCTGAGATGGGTATATATGCTGATGACACCACACTCTATAACAGACATGACAGGAAAACAAATGAACACATATCTAAAGAATTGGCAGAAACACTAGAGGATGACCTCCAATCTGTAGTGGAATGGGGACAAAAATGGATGGTCACATTCAATGCTGCCAAGACTAAACTAGTTTCCTTCAATAATTGCAAGAAACCCTCTCTACCACCAATAGCAATGGCCAACAACACTTTATCTGAGAGTACATCTTTCAAACTCCTTGGCCTAACGTTCACAGCAAACATGAGTTGGAACAATTACATTGAAAACATTGCCAGGGCCACTGCAAAGAAGGTAGGCTCTCTCCACCATGCTAGAAAATTACTCACACCCGAAAATATCCTGTATCTCTATAAGGCAACCATTCGCCCATGTATGGAGTATTGCTGTCATATTTGGGCTGGTGCATCTGCTACTAGTCTCTCGCTCCTAGACAAGGTTCAAAAGACAGTCGCCAATCTGATAGGCTCTGAACTGGCATCTAAGCTTCAGCCTCTGTCCCATCGACGAAATGTTGCATCCCTCTGCCGATTCTACAAGTATTTTAATGGAGAATGCTCTGACGAACTGCAAGCACTTGTGTCCCCACAAAGTAAACACCCTCGACAAACCCGACAGACAGCTAAATCTCACCCCCACACAGTAGAGATCCCTAGATGTAAAAGATCTTTCTACTCCAGTAGTTTCTCCCCCAGAACCGCTGGACTTTGGAATTCCATTCCAGGTCTCTGCTTCCCCAATTGTACTGACGTGCAGAAGTTCAAGTGTAATGTGAACACACATCTTGCTGCCCAAATCCCTACATAGTACCCCAGTAGATGTTACCCCTAATACTAGCCCCCTACACCAAAGTGGCAATGTGCCTTGTTTGGGGTAAAAATGTAATTTAAAAAAAAAAGAAAAAAAAATGGTTCATACTTCAATGAATTGTTCACTGATCTTGAATCAAGAGTACACTTCCATCATAATAATCCACAAGTTCTAAACCTTCTCTCATCTGCTGCAGATCATCTCAATGGTGTTCAAGTTCATAGCCTTTAAGTTAGGATGAGGAATTTACAACCATTCCAAGGCAGTTGTGAAGACATTCCAAAAACAAGAATTTCCAACAGATACTAAGTATCTGAAGGAAATCAGGAACCTATGTGGGTTCGTGTTTCAGATCATTTCCTGGATACAAATGGATTCACCCAATTAAAAGAGGAAGAATTGATGGATCTTTGCATCTTACCTACAAAATAAAGTATCCTATTTTGATAGGAAAACACCACTCAATTACCAAATATAATTTTACATGCAGGATGTTCCCATTTGGGAACTAGATCAACCTTGGCTGATTTGAGGTAGAGTGACCACTTGGTCTCACAGGGAAGTCAGGCAGTAAACAAAGTCTTAGTATCTTGTACAAGATGAAAGAGGTACCACTCCAGAACTTTGTGACAAAATTCTGTGTGTAGTCTACTGATACATCGTACAGATTTCAAAGTACTTTACCAACATACATGTCTGGTAAAAGATGGAAGCTTGAACAGAAAAATGTACTTACTTTCACTTGCCCAAACAAGCTGTCCATATAGTGTGCTGTCCTTTTGTCAAGCTCTTGCACACTTCACCAATCAATACAGAGTTCCAGAAGTATCTTCAATGACGATGCCAAAAGTTTTATTGGAAATATGAGATTCTTTAGTTGTCTCTTTCTCCTACAAAGTTAACCAAAGTTAATTTGGATCATTTCGCATGAAACTAAATATGATCCCCTTGATTTGCTATGATATGAGGGAACTTGGGAACGTTACAATAAAACAATAAACATCTGCCTCTACTAGATTCCTGGCAGAGTTAAATTGGACTACTTTATTCTCTTCACACTTATCATTGATATTCAGAGATCATTAAACAATCAACTTCTGATGTACCAGGTATCTGCAAATAGTCATACTACTGCTGTCACTCTCAAAATGTTCCTGAAGCACAACAATGTGTCTGCATTGATGCGACACACCAAAGATGAAAGAAATGGTATTGCCCCTGAATGTGCCCTCCAGAAAGCTGAAGGGATAGACTGAGCCTACTATCTACATAAAACTGCAATCAGTGGTAGAGTGTTTGTAAGGGACAAAAGAGGATACTCTGTTCCATGTGCACTGTAGATGGGACATTATGTCTGTTTATTTCTACACATTTAATAACTGCAACTACACATTTAATAACTGTCTTTTTTCTCCTGACTTATTTTTTTTTGTTACTGTTTTTGATGGGCGTATGTAAAAATTAAAGAGGGTAAGTAGGAGTGATACTTATGTATTGTGAGCTCAGCCTTCTGAGAATATTAAAGCCAACATGAGCAAAGATAAGCAAATGGTATCTATGATCAGAAGTTGAAGGAGGAAGATAGAAAGTGGTTACAAACCTATATATTCAGGTTCTGTCATTCTCTCTTATTTTTTTGTTTGTTTCTGGAGACCAGACCATTGGAGTTTTACTCCAGCAAAAAAATACACAAGGTTATCTTCAAACTACGTTCTTTAATATTTGCTTTCAGTCTGCCAGCTAACCGGTGAAGATTTTGAATTATTCCTTCTGTTTTTATTAATTATTATTAAGCTTATTTCATCATGAATAATCTGAAGACTATTAATGGATGGAGTATAAGTACCTCCACTGGACCATCTGTAAAAAATTAAACATCCAATGTAGCAGCAAGTCCTGGGAACATCAACCTGAAAGAACAATTGGAAATGACTTATATACCATACATTATGACCATGTAATCTCTATAGCCACCCACCTTGAAAATGCTGCTGTGAAACCTGGCATAGTTATATGGAATAAGTCAGAAAGAGTGGCAACCTTGATTGAAGTGAGTGTCTCTAATGATGGTGGTCTGTACATATCTGAAAGAGAGAAACAGACCAAATACCAAGGTCTCATGTATGATATGAAAAGAAACTAGAATCTTAAGGAGATATCAATCATACCAGTTATGTTAGGTGCCACAGGGCTTATGAAGAAGAACCTGAAGTCCTGGTGAACCAAGCACAAAAGAGATCCAGACAATTGCATTTAAAGGAACAGCAAGGATACTTACAATAGCTCTCGATTGGTTTCAATGAAAAGCAAGGCAATGCTGGCAGCTGGTTTGGCTGCCCCATACCCAACATTACAATCTTCAAAGGAAGAAAATTAATAAAATTACAGTTTCTTTTCCTTTTTTTTTTAAAATATTAAAATGAAATTAAGTATTGTAGTCAAACGGAATTAGGTATTTTTTTTTATTGCTGTTACGATATTTTTTTTGCTTCATTATGATTGTTCTAGTTGACAAAATATCTTGAAGTAAAAAAAAAAGATTCAGTGTATATGTTTCACTCGTTTTATAAATATATTTTATTATAAAATTTCAAATTTGAACTTTTTTGTGTACTTTACTTTTAAAATGTACTTTGTTCGTTTGTTTATTTTTAGAATATTTCAAAAGTAAAAATAAAATATATTTCTAGGTGCTTATTCAAATTGGCACTTATGACGGCAATTAAAAGAAATTATAGTTCAATGTCCAAAATAAAAATGTGCAAACTCGTTTTTGCACACCGAATTCATGCAGGCCTGAATTAATGAAAACAAATAATTTTATTTTGGACCAATCAGAGAACTTTCTGAATTTATTTGTAATGATCTTTCTGAGAGCAACCTAAATCCTTTTAAAAGACAGATTTTTCTTCAATAAACCAGTGGACCCCAGTTGACCCGAGTCTATGGATCAATGTCACTGAGCGTCCCTTTGTTAGATGCTATCTCTGCAACATCTCTTCATTCACACACAAACATTAACAAACACACAGACACACACAATTCATTGCATTATTGTCATCTTCCAATTCATAGAAATATTTCCAATCTTTATCACTGAATTTCTTTTCTAATACAAAAACAAATGAACATTGACTCTTACAAATAACTTTCAGTGAATTATAATTTATATAAATGAGCAGCGAGGTTTTGGATACGATTTTCCTGACCCCTGTAAAGCAAGGCTCTTAATTAATCGATTCAAACTTCTTCAATGAATTCCCCTAACTTTTACAATAACTCTAAAAAATATTCACGAACATTATAGGTTTTTCCTATTGTTGTAAACTGTTGCGTGTAACCAAACCCCCACCACTGCTCTCCCCTGTCATCTTCCTTTCCTAGATAACTTTTCTACAAAAGAGGAAGATTAGTTAATGTAAGATGGCCACCCAATAATGTTGCTGTTTCACTTAGCTTTATGTCGTCCGCATTCTGATACTAACCCATGAACGTAACATAAACTTCTATTTTCAACATATATAAAATATTTATTTTGTGAATATATATTCCGTCTAAAACCATTATTTTGATTTTTTTTTTTTTTTGCAGTATAACGTGTTTCTCGTTTTCCTCACATTTGATTATAAAACCTGCAAACATTTTTCACTGAAAATATTTCTCTGAAATATTTTTCCCCATTACAAAACACCCTAAAGTAACTCTCCAAAACTGGGGAGAAACTCTACCTTATGAAAATACAGAAAAGTCTGTATGATGTACGTACCAGTCACGGAATGAAGATTAAATATTCCAAAAATCACTTAATTTGATCAAGTAGTTTTGTTTGTTTTTTTCATTCAAGCAAACCAAATTTTACGACTAAGCGAGTCGTAGTGTTTTCGTCGGCCATGATTAAATACGGTGAAATAAAAAAGGGGATACAACTGAAATCGAAGTGTCGAACTAAAAAAAAAAATGAACTTTATGTTCAATGCAATTAGTAGTAATTTTGGTATTTTTTTAGATTAGGTCCACCTCCACAATTTTCTTTTAAATGACAATATAAAATATAGGCTTTCGACTATGCTGAATACGAAAATTGCATTGAAATTTTGCAGAAATAAGTTGTTATCGAGATATAAAAAGTTGTATTATGCATTGTATTCTTTGGTGGCCATCTTTTTACGCGCGTGCACGCGCGCCATAAACAAATCTACTCATCTATGACTGACACACTGCATGCGCGTAAAAAAGATGGCCGCCAAAGAATACAATGCACAATACAACTTTATATATCTCGATAACTACTTATTTCTGCAAGATTTCAATGCGATTTTCGTACTCAGCATAGTCGAAAACCTATAGAAGTTGTCATTTAAAGGAAAATTGTGGAGGTAGGCCTAATCTGAAAATTTACTGTAAGTTTTTGCTAAAAATTGTAAGTTTGGATTTTTAGTTTTAAATAAAACTACGTGTTCAATTAACGTAATTTTTGGAATATGATATCTTCGTTTTGTAACGAATACGTACATACTTTTCTGTATTTCCTTTACTTTTAATTGTAATCACAAGTGCCAATCTGAATAAGCACCACTTTTTATAATATGGAAAAAAAAGAAAATAATAATAACAGATGGCATTCAGAATTTTCACGCAGCCAATGTCGACGAATGTAGCTTGAAATCAATCAAATTCGAAATTTGTTACTCTGTTGGGCATGTCGTTTAAAAACATTTTCGTGCTTGTCCATAAACGGGTAAAAAAAAACTTTTTTAACAGAAATATCTGGAAAAAATCTTTATAATGTACGTACTTGTCACTGCATGAAGATGTTATATTCCCCAAAATCACGTAAATCGATCAAGTAGTTTGTTTTTTATTTAAGATGTGCTGACAAAAGAAGAACTCTCTTCTATGCCTTCCGGAAGCGAATTACTTCCCTTACCGGAAGCGAATTATTTCCCTTTAGTTTTTATCCTATGTATGAAATGTAGAACACGTGGACTTGCTTCTCCGCGTTGTTCTTAGTGAAATAAAGCTTACTTTAAGCTCACTCAGTTCTCCTGTCCTATTTATCACAATTTATTTCACTAAATAACTATGGAGAAGTACCTGAAACCCGAACGCCTTGATTTGGAACCCACAAAGGCGGACGCAGCCGATATATGGTGACACTGGAAGAGGTCGTTTGTTATATTTATCGAGGCGGTTAGTGGTCCGCAACTGACAGACGAGTTAAAACTCAATTTATTAATCAACCTGGTGTCTCCAGCGATTTATAAACACATTTCTGACGTTAATGACTACCAGACACCTATGAACACCCTAGAAGAGGTTTTTGTTCAACCTAAAAACAGCATCTTCTGTCGCCATTAACTGGCAACTCGTCGTTAACAAAGAAGCGAAAGCGTGGACCAGTATTTACAGTCCTTAAAAGAACTTGCTAAGGATTGTGACTTTCAGGCTGTGTCGGCGATACAAGCGAGGGATGAATACATCAGGGATGCATTCATAAACGGAATCGAGTCATCCCACATCAGACAGAGGCTCCTGTAGAACAAGAAACTCGACCTGCATACTGCGTTCGACCAGGCTCTCATGCTCGAGACAGCTCAAAAACAGTTGTCATCGTACGCTCAGTCGGACTCCTTGACTGCGTTGATATCTGCAGTCGGAACGGAAGAAGACGACAACCAGTCTAGATGCGAGGAGCAATCCACAGTAGCGTCACTCTCAGGACAGAAATGCTTCTTCTGTGGAAACCCAAAGCATGACCGGGCGAGGTGCACCGCCAGAAATTCTTTTTGCAAAAACTGTAAGAAGAAAGGGCATTTCGCTCGTGTCTGCAGATCGCCAACGGCTGCTACTGCTGCTGCTATAAACTATGGTGAGTCTCTTCTTGCTTCATCAGTTCCTTCTCTTAACTTTTCGGAGAGTAACTTTTCGGAGAGTCTCTCTCGTTCGTCCTTATGGGGAAAAATCAAAGGTGAACCCAAGGATACTGATCGATACTGGGAGCTCAGAAAATTTTATCCATCCTGACAAAGTTAAGGTACTCGGGTTAACAGTCCTGCCAAGTTCCGAGAAGATTTTGATGGCTAGCAGTTCTCATTCGTCCTCTACTCTCGGTCATTGTGTTGTATCTCTGGGTCTGAATGGAAGGGAGTACGATAATGTCAAGTTATCGATTATGGCCAACCTGGGCAGTGATGTAATTCTCGGACATACATTTCTGAACCAACACTCGTCGGTAGAAATATCTTTCGGAAGACCCCTCCCCCCTCTCACTGTTTGTGGGCTTACCGCCATTAAAAATGTCCCTTACCCGTCTCTCTTTACAAACTTAACCCCAGACTGTCGCCCAATTGCCGTTAAATCCAGGAGACATACCCTACCAGATGCCAAATTTATTAAATCGGAAATAACCCGCATGCTAAAGAAAGGTATTATAGAGCCCTCTCAATCTCCATGGCGAGCCCAAATGCTCATAGTGACTCCTGAGAATCACAAGAAGAGACTTGTTGTGGATTACTCTCAAACGATAAACCGTTTCACTCTCCTAGATGCCTATCCTCTTCCTCGAATGGAGCACATGGTAAATGAGATTGCCACTTATCAAGTGTTTAGCACTCTTGATCTAATTAGTGCTTATCATCAAGTTGCAATCAAGCCGGAAGAACGAAAATACACAGCCTTCGAAGCTTCTGGATCCCTGTACCAGTTTCGGCAAATTCCGTTTGGAGTAACCAATGGAGTAGCTAGCTTCCAACGAGTAATCGACAATATCATCAAACGAGAAGACCTCAGAGGAACCTTCGCCTACATCGACAATGTTACAGTTTGTGGAGAAAATCAGGCAGATCATGATGCTGATTTAAAATGTTTTATGAAGGCTGTAGAGAAATATGGACTGACACTGAATGAAAGCAAGTGTCACTACTCTCTTGTTTCAGTAGACTTGCTCAGCGATACAATAAGCAAAGGTTCGGTAAAACCAGACACTGACAGGCTTAAAGGGTTGATGGACTTGCCTGTCCCTCAGGATTCTCCTTCTCTTCGACGAGCTATGGGAATGTTCTCCCAATATTCAAAGTGGATATTTAACTTCTCTGAGAAACTACATCCCCTAACTAAGATTACCAACTTTCCCCTCTCTAAGGAACAAACCGACGCCTTTAGGGACCTAAAGAAAGATATTGCTAAAACCTCTCCATTAGCCATAGACTCCTCTCTTCCCCTTGAGGTTGAAACTGATGCCTCGGAACATGCCATCGCTGCCTCTCTGACCCAGAACTCTCGGCTAGTGGCCTTCTTTTCCAGAACATTAACCTCCGCCGAGCAAAAGCACTCCTCAGTGGAAAAGGAGGCCTATGCAATTGTGGAGGTGATCCGAAAATGGCGACATTTACTGCTCGGGAAGCATTTTAAGCTAACCACTGACCAAAAGTCTGTCTCTTTTATGTTCGACCCTCAAGGAAAGAGCAAAATAAAAAATGAAAAGATAACAAGATGGAAGTTAGAACTTGCCTGTTTTAGCTATGATATTGCCTCTGTGGAGGAGGTGAGAGCTGTTTTGAAGACTTGCTGGGTATGTTCTGAAGTAAAACCTAGGTTCTTTAAGTTGGCACCTCAGATTCTCATTAAAGCAAGTAAACCATTCGAAAGAATAAGCGTGGACTTCAAGGGGCCGTTACCCTCAAATTCTCGCAACCGGTACCTTCTGACAGTGGTTGACGAATACTCTCGTTTCCCCTTCGCTTTCCCCTGTGCCGACATCTCAGCAGCTACTGTCCGAAAACACCTAATTAGCTTATTCTCCATGTTTGGAAATCCTTCCTTTGTACATTCTAATCGTGGAACAGCCTTCATGTCAGACGAACTAAGAGAATTCTTACTTTCTCATGGCATTGCTACTAGCAGAACAACTGCCTTCAATCCTCTAGGTAATGGACAAGTGGAAAGATATAACGGTATTATCTGGCAAACAGTGAGTCTAGCTCTACGCTCAAGAAATCTCCATGTTACAAATTGGGAAAGTGTGCTAGATGTAGCCCTCCACAGCATCCGCTCATTGCTTTCCACCTCTATGAACAGCACTCCTCACGAACGTCTCTTTAATTTCCAAAGGAAATCAGCCACTGGGAATTCTATACCCACCTGGCTAACAAATGCTAAATCTGTTCTCTTAAAGCGACATGTACGCGTGAGCAAATACGAGCCCCTAGTCGAGCCTGTAGACCTACTTGAAGTCAATCCTAGCTATGCTCATATCCGTTTCAATAACGGACGGGAGACGACAGTGTCCCTACGCCACTTATCTCCATTGGGTGATAGATCGAGCATTCTAGAGGCAGAAATAGATCCCGTACCGGAGAACCAACAGCTACAGGACGTACCTCAGCAGCCCGATTCAGACCCCCTGCCACGAGTGCATGAAAACTCTCCCCTTGAGAATTCGGTTCCTACTTCTCCCCTAATCAGACGATCCACAGAGGAGATCATCGGAAGACAATGAGGTGCCGAATCTTCGACGCTATACTAGAGTTCGTCGAAGCGCCCAATATTTAGCTGAAAACTATCTGCTTTGAACTTTTCTTTTCTCTTTTGCTTTGCAGCTTAAACAGAAACCCGCTCCTGCAGTTCCTGGTAACTCTACATCCTAAGATCATCATATGGCCTCGGATTCCTCTGAGTGACGGAGAATGTGCTGACAAAAGAAGAACTCTCTTCTATGCCTTCCGGAAGCGAATTACTTCCCTTACTGGAAGCGAATTAGTTCCCTTACTGGAAGCGAATTATTTCCCTTTAGTTTTTATCCTATGTATGAAATGTAGAACACGTGGACTAGCTTCTCCGTGTTGTTCTTAGTGAAATAAAGCTTACTTTAAGCTCACTCAGTTCTCCTGTCCTATTTATCACATAAGAAAATCAAATATTATCGTACGTTATATCGAAGATTTCCTTCACGACATCTTGTTTGAGAGATAACAACAGTAACGACACCTGGCGGAAATATGGGGTCCACAAGGGCAGACCATCGACTATTTTTTAGTTTTTTTATTTAAATGTTGAAAGCACGTTTTTTTATAATACAAATAATACATAATAAATTAACTTATTTAATAAATAAATTGAATTCTTTTATTAAAGAAATTTTCGAAAATACTAGTTTTTTTTCGTCGTTAAACAGACTTTATTAAGCGAACATGAAAAGCACTTTTTTATAATACAAATGAAAAATAATGAATTAACTTTAATAAAATTTTTTTTTCGTCTGAAAACAGACTTTAATAAGCGAACATGAAAAACTTAGATGAAAATATACAAGATAAATCAATCAAGTATTTTTTTTAATTCCAAAAATGTTTCATTATAAAAAAATAACTTCTTTAAACATTCTTTGGAGGAAAAGAAGTCATTTTAATTATTTTTTATTTGTATTATAAAAAAGTGTTTTCGACATTTTGTTTTTCATGTTCTATTTTGTAAAAAAAAACAAAAAACAAAAAAAAACTGTTTCAGACATTTTTTATAGGAAAAAATGGTTATTTTTTATTTGTATTTTCGGCATATTAGAAAAAATATGGTGCTTAAACAGGCCAAAAAATAGATTATTAATTCTATCTGTTATATAATAACACGAGCGTATGGAAGCAAGGAGAACAAACAAAGTAATTCAGTTTAAACCTTTATTGAGGGTCAAGGTGAATAGGTATATACGGTCAGCTAGGCGTTAGGAAGGCCGGAATAGGGATCCAGTTGTTAGAGAGGTTGGAGTCTGGGCTTGATCAGGATCTGATAGGTACAGGGGCCTAGATGCTGGTACGGTCTAGTGATAATGACCCGGACTGGAATAGGAGGAGTATCGCCACCGCTGTTGCCACTAAGGAGTCGATGGGACAAGTTGGGGTTCGCTGGTGGTATTCCTCAAGGGAACAAACAGTGATAGGTGACTAGGCACTTTTAAATCAACTGCTGTCGCCGAGAGGGGAGCTGCCGCTGCTGCTGCTGGAAACAGTTGAGGGGAACGGTGCTGCAAAGAGTTCAGGGGGTCAGCTGTGGCTGCTGCAGCTGCTGGAAGGAGCTGAGTGGAACGGCTGTGGCTGCTGTTGCTGGAAAAAGTTGAAGAGAACTGGCGTGGCTGCTGCTGATACCGTTAGCGAGGCGATCCGCTCTGGTCGGCAATCTGCTGGTAACTGACTTTTTTCTCTGACGGTCGGCTTATTTATACAGCGAGTGCGGGCGTAGTAGGAAGCATAGCGGCTCCAGAGTCAAAATGGCCGTTGTATTTTTTATTTGTGTTAGTTTTTTGTAATTAACCACACACCGGGGACTCGCTTATTTGGAGGTATATTCAATTGTATATATCCAATCAAAGCTGTAAACATTGCGAATCAGTTTATGTAGGAATCACGTCGCGACCGTATTCCGTGACCTAAATACTTATGTTTGAAGTACATGTGAGAGGGGTTGTCAGGTGTATTATTAATATTTTCACTCCTAATTTAGTTGATGCCGTTAATGTGTTTCCCGCCCAGATGATTTGCGGGTTATGCTGTTGATATGGGTGTGGGAGTGGATGTGTTTTGACACCTCGATGTGTATTTAATACGGCTCTGAACATTTTGCCGACAAACAACATTTGTATCCGCGCCGGCGCCGCCATTGTTGTTCCATAGTCCCTCCTCGTTCCGTGCTTCGTTTATGTAACTGTGTGGGGATCTTGCGATATAACATCTCGATAAAAAGACATTATAGCAAAACAAACTCAGGTACTACACATTAATAAAAAAATATAAATAGATGATTAATACCATCTATAAAAATACATTATAGCAAAGGAAACACAGGTACTACACATAAATAAATAAATATAAATAGATGATTAATCCCATCTATAAAAATATATTATAGCAAAAGAAACACAGGTACTACACATTAATAAAAAAAATATGATTAATCCCATCGATGAAAAGACAGTATAGCAAAAGAAACATAGGTACTACACATTAATAAAATATATAAATAGATGATTAATACCATCTATAAAAAGACAGTATAGCAAAAGAAACACAGGTACTACACATTAATAAATAAATAAATAAATATAAATAGATCATTAATCCCATCTATAAAAATATATTATAGCAAAAGAAACACAGGTACTACACATTAATAAAAAAAAATATAAATAGATGATTAATCCCATCGATGAAAAGACAGTATAGCAAAAGAAACATAGGTACATTGTTACGGCTTTACCTTTTCATGTGCTACAAAAAAAAAAAAAAGAAATTTCTGTCTTTTTCTCTCTTATTTCCCCTCTCCGTACTGCTCTAACCAAGTATGCAAACCTGTTCCACAAATCCCAAAACCTCAACATGAAACATCTCCAGAAAAAAAACTCGAATAAACCTAGAACCCCATCTTCCAATGTAGACCCCTACTACCATGTATCCTTCTCCAACATCAGGGGTCTACGTTCCAACCTTCCAGAGGTTGAAACCCAATTACAGGAGACGACATCGGACATATTCTTTCTATGTGAAACTGGAATAGGGCCTACCACTTGCATGGATAAGTTCATAATTAACGGATACTCTAACTTAACATCTAAATCTGACCCCCAAGATCGCCATGGGCATGGAATATGTGCCTACATAAAAGATGGCTTCCCATGTCGCAGGGATATCTCTAGAGAAGATCTTAATTTAACTTATATGTGCTCCCGGGTTGCACTTGCTTACACCACTGCATTTATATTTGCCCTCTATAGGCCCCACAACAGTAGAGTTACTATCTTTAAGAGCATATCTGAGAAAATAGACCACATCCTGTCTGCACATCCCTCGGCTAACATCCACATCTGTGGTGACTTCAATGTTCATAACGTGGAATGGCTGACCCATTAAAATAAGACGGACGATGAGGGGAGGTTCTGTCACTATTTTGCCATTGCTTATAACCTCACTCAGATTGTTCATGAGACTACCCATGTGCCCAATAATACAGGTCAATATGCAAGCCTCCTCGACCTTTTTCTCTCAACTTCCCCTGAGCTATGTTCATGTTCTGTTCTTTCTCCTCTAGGATGCTCCGACCACTTCATTGTATCAGTTAAGATAAAAATGAAATGTAATAAGTCCCCAGATGTACCCCTCCACCGTACTGTATACTGATACTCCATGTCTGACTGGGATAACTTCCGTACATTTATATCTGATTTACCTCTGCATGCCATGTTTAAAAAGGATGTGTCCTTTATAGTATCAGACCTGGCCGAATGGTTAATTGTAGGCATAGATGATTCATACCATCTAAAAAATTCCAACAAAAACCTACCAGCCAGGCAGCCATGGTTCTCCCCAGAATGTGCTGCTGCCATCGCGCACAGAAATCACTTTCTCCATAGCTACCAACGTAATAGATGCACTGAGACTAAAGGTGCTTTCAGGACTGCCAGCACCCACTGTAAAAGAGTAATAAAAAATGCAAGAGAGCTATATGCCCAGTCTGTTAAATCCAAAGTAGCTGATCAGCGGCTTGGTTCCCATCAGTTTTGGCAAATAACAAATAGGACCCTGAACAGAAGTGTGCATTCTATCCCAACCATTATCAACGGACTAGAGGTCATCTCCTCAGCTTCAGACAAGGCCAAACTATTTGCCAAGAACTTTGCAGCTAATTCTACCCTATGCGACGAAGGCCATCAACTCCCCATATTTCCTCCTATAACACAGAACACACTAGGTAACATACAAATATCCGTGCAGGAGGTCGCCAAGCTAATCAAGAACCTTGATTCTAGTAAAGCAACTGGCCCTGACGGCATCCCAATTATAGTGTTAAAAAAGCTTCAACCAGAACTTGCTCACATACTTACGAAATTGTTTAATCGTTGCCTTAAGGAGAAGTGCTTTCCAATACCCTGGAAAACCTCGTCAGTATGCCCTGTATTTAAGAACTCAGGTTATAAGTCATCTCCCTCTCAGTACCGACCAATAAGTCTCCTGTGTGTTATGAGTAAGTTGCTGGAATCCGTATTAAATAGAGAAATAGTCAACCACCTCAGCAGAAATAACCTTCTTAGTGACACGCAATATGGTTTCCATTCTGCAGATGTACTAACGGTTATAACTCATAGGATTAGTGAATCTCTTGACAAAGGCTTCCTTCTAGAACAATTGCTCTTGACATATCAAAGACCTTCAACAAGGTATGGCATAAAGGCCTTCTTCACAAGATTTCCAGCTACGGTATCACTGGAAATATTCTCTCTATCATTAAATCATTTCTCTCTGATAGGCTCATAAGAGTAGTGGTTGATGGACAAAAATCAGTCGCCCTTTTTTTTTTTTTTTACACAGTGATCACCACTTATCAAGGCCCGGAAGCCACTCAGGGATAAGGATTATTGCAAGTACATTACGTTAGTGTGGAGATTTGATGAAGTGTTTACTTAAGGGGGCGGTTCATTAGGAATTTGTTAACGTTGGACTTGAATACATCCAAGTTGTAGTCCGGTGGGAAGCAGGCAGACGGAATAGAGTTCCACAGGCGTGCAGTTCTAAGAAAGAAGCTTTGTTCATGGAATCCGCGTTTTGATTTAGGCACAGATATAGAGTAGGGGATAGGCTCGCAACGTCTCTTCTGTGGGAGATAGGCTGCAGGGTAGAGAAAAGAGCATCCCCCACTAAGCCACAAAGTCTATTTTGTACTCTGTCAAGGCAGGATAGGCTGTTTTTAGCAGCTCCTGCCCAGATATGGCAACAGTATTCCATCATTGGACATACTTGGCTTTTATATAGATAGAGAATTGCATCAGTAGTGAGATATCTGCTGGAGCGGTAGAAGGATTCCACCATCTTTCCAGCGACCTTGGCAACAGACTTGATGTACGTGTTCCATTTCAAATCAGGAGTAAAGGTCGAACCCAGAAGCTTGTCAAAACACGGGGCCTCACCCAGACAAGAGCCATCCATCACAATTGATGCCAGATGGGGATCAGAGCGTTGATGATGTAAGGATAGGAGTTTGGTTTTGGATGCATTAAAGGTAACCAGCCACATCTTCCCCCACTGAACCACGTGCTCGAGATCAGAGGAGAGAGAATCAGAGAGAACTTTGTCATTTACAGCCTTTGATGTGTTGCCGTAGATGGTCGTGTCATCAGCATAGATGTCAACGAATAATTTAAGTATGTGTTTAGGGAGGTCATTGATGTAGATCAGGAAGAGAGTTGGGCCCAGGATTTACCCCTGAGGGACTCCAGCATTTATATTGCAGGCCTCCGATTTTTGTCCATCTACCACTACTCTTATGAGCCTATCGGAGAGAAACTATTTAATGACTGAGAAAACATTTCCAGTTATGCCATAGCTGGAAATCTTGTGAAGTAGACCCTTATGCCATACCTTGTCAAAGGCCTTTGATATGTCAGAAGCAATTGCCCTAGAAAGGAATCCTTTGTCAAGAGATTCACTAATCCTGTGGGATATAGCCGTCAGCACATCTGTGGTAGATCTTGCAGAGCGGAAACCATATTGTGTGTCACTAAGAAGGTTATTTCTGCTGAGGTGGTTGACTATTTCTCTATTTAATATGGATTCCAGCAACTTACTCATAATACACAGGAGACATTGGTCTGTACTGAGAGGGAGATGACTTGTCACCTGAATTCTTAAATACAGGGCAAACTGATGATGTCTTCCAGGGAGTCGGAAAGCACTTCTCCTTAAGGCAGCACTTAAATAGTTTCGTAAGTATGGGAGCAAGTTCTGGTTGAACCTTTTTTAACACTATAATTGGGATGCCATCAGGGCCAGTTGCTTTACTGGAATCTAGGTTCTTAATTAGCTTGGCGACCTCCTGCACGGATATTTGTATGTTACCTAGCTTGTTCTGTGTTATAGGAGGAAATATGGGGAGTTGATGGCTTTCGTCGCATAGGGTAGAATTAGCTGCAAAGTTCTTTGCAAATAGTTTGGCATTGTCTGACGCTGACGAGATGACCTCTGGTCCATTGATAATAGTTGGGATAGAACGCACACTTCTGTTTAGGATCCTATTTGTTATTTGCCAAAGCTGGTAGGAACCAAGCCGCTGATCAGCTACCTTGGATTTAACAGACTGGACATATAGCTCTCTTGCATTTTTTATTACTCTTTTACAGTGCATCTATTACGTTGGTAGCTATGGAAAAAGTGATTTCTGTGCGCGATAGCAGTAGCACATTCTGGGGAGAACCATGGCTGGCTGTTAGGTTTTCTGCTCCAGAAGATATCTCACTACTGATGCAATTTTCTATTTATATTAAAGCCAAGTACGGCTAAGGATGGAATACTGCTGCCATATCTGGGCAGGAGCTGCTAAAAACAGTCTATCCTGCCTTAACAGAGTACAAAATAGACTTCGTGGCTTAGTGGGGATGCCCTTTTCTCTTCCCTGCAGCGTCTCTCTCACAGAAGAGACATTGCAAGCCTATCTTTGTTTTCGTTATTTCCATGGCAGGTGCTCGTCTGAACTCCAATCTCGGGTCCCGCCTCGCCAATCTTTTACGAAAAACACCCGTCTAGCTGAATCCACTGTCAAAAACTTTCCCCACTCTTTATCTATGCCTAAATCAAAACGTAGATTCCATGAACAAAGCTTCTTTCTTAGAACTGCACGCCTGTGGAACCCTGTTCTGTCTGCCTGCTTCCCACCTGACTACAACCTGGATGTCTTCAAGTCCAACGTAAACAAATTCCTGATGAACCGCCAGGTGTGTCAAAAATTTCGTGAAAATAGTGAATAATTCCACCCCATCTTTCCAAGCTTATAACACCTCGAAAAATGTAATTCAAGCCCTAATTTTTTTCAATTAAAGGAGCAAGGACCAAGGTTTCATTAAAAAAACAAAACAAAAAAAAAACGTGTTTTTTTTTTAAAAAACGGTTTTAAACTTCGGACTTTACAGGTAAATTTCTAAAAAACAATACTTTTTTTGTTTTAAATTTGAATATATTATTTATTGACCTTTTCTCTTCAATTTGTGATATATAAGACTTTGGTACATAAATTAATTATTTACTTTTTAATAGACATTTCAAAACGGGAAGCGTGAATTATTCGACCTCCTGTCTTTCCTAGCTTATAACTCATCGAAAAATGTAATTCAAGCCTGAACTTTTTTTCAATTAAAGGAGCAAGGACCAAAGTTCCATTAAAAAAAAAAAAAAAAAACAAATACCGTGGTTTAAAAGAAAAGTTTTAAACTTCAAACTTTACAGGTAAAATTCTAAAAAACACTACGATTTTTTTTGTTTTAACTTTGAATAAATTATTTATTGACCTTTTCTCTCCAATTTGTGAGTAAATTAATTATTCACTTTTTTATAGACACTTGAAAATGGAGGGGGCGTGAATTTAAAAAAAAAACGCTTGCCTAAAATATTATATTCAGTTTATTGGTAAGAGCATAAAATTTCACATTGACCCTGAAAATATCGTAAAAAGAATCAATAGAAAAATTTGGATAGATTTTTAAACTTTAAAAATTGAAAAATATTGAGTTCGGAAAATTCATTACTGTTTTAAAAAAATATTAATATTTATTTTGAAAGTATAATCCATAAAGAATATAAACAACCCACTTTTAACAGAGAAATTACGAGATTTTTATATTTTATTCACAGTTTCGTGTTAGGGGTGTGAAAAATTCCTACAAAAATTCTGATACACCTAATGAACCGCCCCCTTAAGTAGACACTTTATTAAATCTCCACACTAACGTGTTGTACTTACAATAACCCTTATCCCTGAGTGGCTTCCGGGCCTTGATAAGTGGTGACCACCTTGTAAAAAAAAACAAATTAAAATATTTGAAGATATGTTAATTGAAACGAGATAAATTTGAAGGTGGAAATCTAAATTTAACATGACGAAGGGAAAACAGGTTCACAGAAAATTAAAGGATAGAAAAATTAAATGCACTTGCACCACTGCGAAAGGGTTGATCTCTTCGGTGAATGTTATGCACAAATTTTTTTAATTTTTTATTGCAAAATATTTTAAGTTTAATGGAGACAGAACGACATATGACAGTAGGGCAATAGCGCATATTGGCATACAAAACAAGTCAATTTTTTCCTTGGAAAATATCCTGCATTCACCTATGTACCATGTGAACATACGAAAATTTAAGTTAACATCTAAGAAAATCTGGAAAATGTTTTTGTTTTGTTTTGTTTAATTAAGATATGTTTATGTACAGAAATAATGAACTGGTTTTAGACTAATTATGTATAAGGGAGATAACTCTCATAAAAAAAGTAGCATTTTTTTGCAAGAGATAATTTGGAATGCTGAAATAATCCAACGAACAATAGATGCCTCCAAAGTGCGCCACAGTTTTACCCCACCCCTGTATGTAACACGACGTAACTGTAATTTAATTTAATATTATCATCCTAACTTTTTTAATATTCAAAAGAAGAAACTTCACATAAACTGCTAATATTTAAAAAACAATTTTACAGCATACAAAAATAATGAAAATGCGAGACAAAAATCGTGTTTACATTCTTTTCGCGTTCCTATGTAGTGACATTTTTTAAGCCGTAGACACCCATGTTTTAAAAATTTAGCAAAAATCAAATAATTGTCATATTTTCATGAAATTTCCGATATTTATTCATTATGAAATAAACCTACATAATAAAAGTAGGTTTCATTAAATATATTAGAGGAATTTTTTTAGGTGTTCTGTTCTACCCTCCCCCATATTTCATGTTAAGAAAATTAAACAAAATAAATTCATAGATTTTTTAAAGCTGAAAAGATCAAAGAATTAATATATATATATATATATATATATATATATATATATATATATATATATATATATATATCAAATCCTGTTATTTTTTTCATTTACCTTAAAGTTGTAAATTTTATATTATGGGTTTGTAGGGAAACGTGTGTCTTACCTAACTAGCACGTGTGCATAATTCAACGGGTCAGTCGTGGAATGAAATGAATGAAGTAGAAAGAAACAAAAAATGGCTGCCTTATCTCTTTATATGCCTGCAATGTGACCACCCGATATGCAAATGAGATGCTCCTGGTTGGAGATAAAAGAGGGTTGATTTTTTAAAGGGATGTTCATCTTGAAGTTGGATTTCGAAGAAATAAGTTGAATTAGTAGAAGTTCGTTTGGAGTTGAGTAAAGGTGTGTTACGTATACAGAAGTTTGGAAGTTGGAAGTTTGGACAACAGTGTCAACCTTATCCAGGAAATTATCGGTGTGACGGGTGGAAGAAATAACACTCAAGTTATTGAATTATAACCTATTTCGGCTCTTGGTGTGCAATGACTCGAAAGGCAGAAAATGGACAGATTCGACTTCCGCTTGATACCTGAGTTTGATTGATCTACCACTGGACCATCTGTCGTCGAATAGGTGGAAAAGGCTAAGAAGATCTGTACACTGTGCAGAATTAAAGAACCAGCCACAGTCATTCCTCTGGGGTTAACCAGAGAGGCCTATGCAATCTACCAGCAACTCGGGGATGAACCAGACTGGGATACAATCAAACACTGCCTGTGTACAGCGTTTGGTAGAGATCCGTTTGTTGCATGGCAACAGTTCACGAGCCGGCGACTTCACCCCAAGGAAACGGTTGACGAGTACCTAGCCGACCTACGAAAGTTGTCGGTACCATTTGTCGGTGCCATCAATGATAAGATATTAAGATGAGCCTTTTTAGTAGGCTTACCTGAGGAGGTCAGCAAACTGTTGCGGGCATTGTCACGAATTGATTTATTGACAACAGACGAGTTATTAGCCCGAGCTTGAAACATCTGTAGGGAACAGGAGCCAATTGCAGCAGCAACTAGCATTCAACATGCAACAGTCGAACCGCATGAAGGCAATGTAGATTCTCTCCCAGGTAGTAATAAGCATGTAGGCCTAGTGTGCTATAAATGTGGGGAGGCCAATCATTTTGCTAAGGAGTGCTGGAGTGATAGGGGGTGTGTATATCCACGAGCACAGAGAACGGTACAGTGCTATCGCTGCAATAATATGGGCACATATTTTGCAACTGTTCGGGAAACGACGTAGGGGGCAAGGTACTATCGCCACACTTGCCCCTTGCCAACCAATAAACACAGAATTACCGGTCATTGGCGTTAAAATTGACAATGTGCAGTGTTCAGGGCTCATAGACATGAGGTGTTCCCGGTCTATAATTAGTGCACATTACTGTTAGATGTGGAGGGAGCAACCAGTCGGTATTATGACGATCAATGGTTTATCCTGAGCATGTTGTGGTGAAGGGACAGTCATGATCTGTACTGAAAAGGGTGACACAGCCAAAGTTGATGTTCTGCTGATGCAAGAAAAAACCCTTGTTGATTGGAATTGATGCAATACAAGCATTAGGAGGCGTCATAATCACAGCGCCTGGAGGTGTAATGCTTGGAGAAGGGAAAGTTTGTGCAGCCATGTCTATTGAAGAAAAGGACTTCTGTTCTACGTTTGATGACAACAAAAAGGTGTGGACTGCAAAGTGGAAATGGACTATGAGCCAGGCACCAGATCGGCTGTGCAACACCATTCCAGAGTATGCAGTTTCCACGAAGAATAGGGCCGCATATGAAGAGGAACTTCAGATGTGGATTGATAACAGACGGTAAATACTGTACCCACAGGAACGTCTGGGACCACTCAAAGGATTAATTCCGCTCATGGCTGTTGAACAACCTACTAAAGACAAAATTCGGCCCGTAATGGATTATCGAGAATTGAATCAACATGTTGATGCTTTCACTGGAAACGCAGATGTGTGCACTGCTAAACTAAGAGAGTGGCGTCAGAAAGGGAGTAATGTAGCACTGCTGAATTTGAAGAGAGCCTACCTGCAGATACGTGTCCATGAGTCATTATGGCCGTTTCAGACAGTGATAATCAAGGGAAAACGAGATTGTTTGACACGTTTAGGTATTGGCCTAAATGTAGCACCCTTAATAATGACAACTATTATTAAAACTGTTTTGATGCAGGATGAGACCACAGCAAAAGCTGCTTCAGCTTATATTGACGACATCTACGTTAATGAGGATATAATGTCTGCAGATGTGGTTCGAGCAAAACTGGAATCGTTTGGGTTAATAAGCAAAAACCCTAAGCGCCTAAAGGATAGGGCACCTGTGTTAGGCCTAGAGGTCTATGGGAAGGGTAATACTTTGTGATGGAAGCGAGGGAGCGCAATTCCAGAGTTACCCAGTGTATTGACAAGATGCATTGTGTTTTCTATTTGTGGTAAATTAGTAGGACATCTACCTGTCTGTGGATGGCTCCGATCGGCAACAGGAGTGTTAAAAAGACGAGTAACTGCAGTAACTAAAGGATGGAATGACATGGTGGATGATGATCCTCTCCAGCAAACGATGGCTGAAATGTCGTCCAGAGTTCATAGGAATGACCCGGTCCAGGGTAAGTGGCAAGTATCTGGAAACGAACTGAATGCATAGGTTGACGCAAGTTCACTGGCTACAGGTGTCGTGTTGGAACAATTGGGTGCTGTTGTCGAAGATGCGTGCTGGCTTCATCCGAAAAATGATGCCCAGCATATAAATTTGGCAGAACTTGATGCCACGTTAAAAGGGCTTAATCTTACATTGCCATAGCAGGCTAAGGTTGTGCATCTCCACATTGACTCATTGTGTGTTTACCACTGATTGACCGACACCTTGACTGGAAAGGCTCGAGTTAAGACTAGAGCTGCAAGTGAGATGTTAGTACGAAGGAGACTGGCAATAATAAAGTGTCGAGTTGACGAATACAGCTTGCAGGTGGACATTACCTTAGTTTCGTCGATGCAGAATTTGGCTGATAGCTTGACTAGAGTACCAAAGAGGTGACTTGATGTAATGAGGCAGGGATCTGATCCTGCATAACAGACATGCGCGGCCGTAACAGATCAATTAACACCTGATCAGATCAGTACAATACATCAGCAGAGTGGACATCCCGGAATTCGGAGGACAACATATTTCGTCCAAAGAGTGTGTCCTTCAATTACAAGAGCATCAATCAAGGCAGCTATATGCTCGTGTAAAGAGTGTCAGCAAATTGATCCAGCACCTTCCCAATGACAAAAAGGGAAGCTCGAGGTGGAGGACAACTGGTATCGAGTAGGAATGGATGTAACGCATTATGAGGGCAAGCATTTTTTGACCTTGAAAAATTGTGGCCTGACATGTTTCACGATATGGCACTTGTTGACACGACAGGATGCATCTAGCATTATATAACAGTTGAGAGCTGTCTTTTTTGAACTTGGTGCCCCACTGGAAATTCTGACTGATAACGCCACTACATTTCGATGTCAAGAATTTCAGAAACTCACGTAGGAATGGGGGATTAGAATGCATTACCGATGTGCATATTTTCCCGAAGGTAACGAGATAGCGGAGTGGTGTCACCACACCATTAAAAGAATTGTGGCCAGGACACAGTGTCCCATTCCAGAAGCTGTGTACTGGTATAATGTGACACCAAAGGACGATGCAACACCAGAAACTGCACCAGCGAATGGGATTTACCACTATGAACAGCGTATAAAAGGAATTGATGTCACACCATCAGTGGTTATCATTGTCAACACACCATATCAAGTGGGAGACCGTGTTTGGGTAAAACCGCCAAATGCTGGGTGCATTGTAAAATTTTGCAGAGGAAAAATAGATAGAATCATAAGTCCTCAGACCATGTTGATTGATGGTGTACCACGTCATGTAAAAGATATCCACCCCTGTTATACCTCTTCTGATTCTGAGGATAATGAGGAAGATCACATACAGTTAAGGGATGATCCTGATCGCCTACAGGTGAGCATAGAAACACTACCTACAGAACCAGATGAGGAAATGATGGAACATACTGGTGGCAATAGTGATGAGAACGATGGACATAAGGAAATAATACCACCAGTTCTTCATCGAAGTACCCGAGAAAGACGAATACTACCCACCCTCCATGATTGTGAAACACCACCTATAGCACAATGAGAGGGGATGATGGAACATACTGAGGAAGATGGAACCGAGGAAGTGATGCCTCTGATTCTTCGAAGGAGTACCCAACAAAGACGGATACTTCCCCCTTGCCCTGATTGTGAAACACCGCATAACGAACCATGAGAGGGGATAATGGAACAGACTGGTGGTAATAACGGTGGTAATGAGGAAGATGGCAATGAGGAAGTGCTTCCCCCAATTCTTTGAAGAAGTACCCGACAAAGACGACTGCCCCCCAGCTCCGTGTGTGATCATGAGATCAGGAGGGAGTGTAGGGAAACATGTGACTTACCTAACTAGCACGTGTGCATAGTTCAACGGGTCGGTTGTGGAGTGAAATGAATGAAGAAGAAAGAAACAAAAAATGGCTGCCTTATCTCTTTATATGCCTACAATGTGACCACCCGATATGCAAATGAGATGCTCCTGGTTGGAGATAAAAGAGGGTTGATTTTTTAGAGGGATGTTCATTTTGAAGTTGGATTTCGAAGAAATAAGTTGAATTAGTAGGTTCGTTTGGAGTTGAGAGAAGGTGTGTTGCCTATATAGAAGTTTGGAAGTTGAAAGTTTCGACAACAGAAAATTATTGGTGTGATGGGCGGAAGAAATAACACTCAAGTTATTGAATTATAGGCTTGATACAGGTGAATATTAGAATCATGTTAGTAATTTGTTAGTGAAACATACATTGAAGAGACGAAGCGCACATGGTATCGTAACGAGGAATTTATTTACACTGAATAGAAACAAAGCAGTTTACTACTAAAAAGAGTCACTCATTGGTAGTGGGAGGTTGCAGTCAAGAGTGACGGTGACATTTACTAAGTTAAAGGGAGATAACTCGTGTTTACTCCATATGTAACAGTAAATAAAATTGGACATAAAATCAATATTATTATGTTAAAAAACACTTTTTCTTAATAATTTTTTCTCAGTAATATAATTGTTTGAATTACAAAAAAAAACAAAAAAAACAAAACAGAATTCTGAAAAATAATTATTTTTAAAAAGCTTTAAATGATATTAATTTCAAATATTACACAATATGAAGTTGAAACAGATGTTTTAAAATATAACAAGTTTCTAATAATACAAAATATACTCATATAATTGAATATATGACTCTTGAGATCATAGAAATTGCAAACGCAAAATTGACTAAAAAAAAAATTCGTTTGGAATTGATTATTTTAAATGACAGCAGTCACTATTGGGGTACTTGTCTCAACGCATCTGCTTTGTTGATCACAGACCTCATCTCACTCGCTGCCCATGTGGTAAGCCATGCTCTTCCAGACAATGTTTCAGGTATCTACCGATGTCTATAATAACATGTAGTACCCTGGCTTGTTACTGAATCGCCAGGTTAACTCCCTTGAATGTGGTGTCAAGTTCGGCCAGGTTTATGTGCTTAAAATCATTCTCTGGCCTTAGCCAGCAGGCATCTCCAATAATGAAATCATCAACCACAAGGCCAACTCCTAGGGCTAGTGAACTAGCGTCCATCCAGGTCATGAACTTGTTTCCGTTGACACCCCATTTCCCTCACACTGGGTCGTTATGAGTCATCCTGGCCAGTCTTCATCAATATGTTCCGTAGGGTGGCATCATGCATTTCATCATCCTATCCTTATGATACAGATGTTGCACATCGTTTTATGGCCGCCACTACCACCCTGAGCTACCCACACATAGGGAAGTGGCCCACCAGTTTTCCACAAGCAGAAAAATGCTCCGACGAGTGATGTTGGACGGGACCTCCGGAACGTCACCACCTCTCCTCCAGCAATCCCTGTTTGCTACCGCTCATGCACAGGCCAAGCATTTTTGCCCCATCCTGCATACACTCCAGTTCCTTGCATGCCAGTCCAAAGTTCTCAAAGTACTCTTTGACTTGAGGCTCCCATTTACAAAGATATCATCGATGTATGATGATGTTGCCTGTTGCACAGCCTCATCCTGTTGCCGGATCTCATGCACAATCGCCGTCATAATGCCTGGTGCAACATTGAGACCGAACCTCAACCTGGTCAGACAATAGGCAGTTCTCTTGATTTCCAGAGTCTGAAATAGTCACACCACTTTTTCAACACATATCTGCAGGTAGGCCCTGCACAAATCCAAAATTGCCACATCCAACCCCTGCTGCTGTCACTCCCTTAATTTGAGCACACAAATATCATATCTGCTGCGTACAGGTCGATGAGTTTATTAAGCTCAAAGTAGTCCATGATGGGTCGGACCTTCTACTTGCTCTCTTGTAAGAAGGCCATCAGAGGAATCAGTCCTTGTCAGGGCCTGAGCTCATCCTCTGTGTATGGAAGCAGCCAGCCCTTCTTCATATTGTCTGTTGAAGGAGGGTACTCTGACAGTCGGTTCTGCAAGGACATCGGTGGCTGATCGTCCAATCACTTCAAAGACACTGTCCACGCAGCGGCATGTCTGTCGTACTCTGCATGAAAGTCAGGCTCGTCGAGGGTAATTCTGGCAGAAGCGTGTTTCTCACGTTAGAACTCTATATTGCTGGGGCCGTCCACAGTGGTTCCACCCAGCTGTGTCATTAAATCCATTCCCAGAAGTAGGTTGTACCTGAGCAGCTCCTCATCCAAAACTAGGACTCGCACAGCTGCTGCAGGCTCATCACCAATACTTTTGCGGATGAGGCCAGCAAGCCTCCACCTATGGTTAGCACTGTAATACTCTCCTTGTACCAAGTGTCGCAATATGCCTGCACATGAGGGTCTGGGTGCACTCAGTGTCTACAAGTATGAGGTGCTCATGCCCGTTAATGTGCACACTCACTGTGGGCAGCATCTTGTTCAGAAGAAGAAGATTAGTGCTGTAACTTCATCCTCTTACCTGTTTCCTGGATAGGTGTTGGCCAGGTGTCCCCAGTTTTTACACTTGTAGCACTGAGACCCATTAAGACTCTGAGTCAATAAACGCGATGAGAGACAATCACAGGCCAAATGGTTGGGCCCTCCACACTTGTGGCAGATTGTCACTGCACCAGGTCCTGCAGACCATCCTGTGGTGGCTGCACAGCTGTTGCTTGGTCTACAGTTCCTAGGCTCTTTTTTAGTATTGTCCACGCCCACGCCAACACCTCTGAGATGTCCATCTGATCTACCTGGGATGAAGGTCAGGGAGATCTTCCATGCTATTGGGTAATCCTGCAACAAATGTGCACACAAGGCATTTGTGTGACATTCCTCCAAACAGGACTGCAAGCTTCTTCAGTTTTGCCAGATAAACATTAACCATCTCTCCAGAATTTAACTTAAGTAATCTATAACCATTCTCTTTTTGTTTTCAGAAGTGGTTATAACTACCTGAGCCCTCTAGGGTGATTTGCTACACTCAGTTATACCCTCCTCGAGTAGTCTTTTATCTCAGAGTCAATGATTTTTTTTCTTATTATAAAAATGTCTGCTTCTCACTGCTATGAGTTTTCAGTTTTCAGTTAGGTTTTTGAAAAGCGACAGGAACTGGATTTTTGCTGTTGCCAATCCACAAATTTTCAATGCAGGTATTGAATCGCCACATAGAATTTCAATCTGTGGGTGTTGCTGCAAAAAAACATGTCCCAGTATTACTTTGCAACAAAGGTTTTTCATTACAAATAATTTACTGGTTTGATAGGACACATCATTAAATAGTAAGTCCACCAAACAATAACCACTTACTTTTGAAGACAATGATATGTTTGCCATTGATATGCTGCTGGGGGCGGGGACAAAATACAATTTGTTGGTTTTTACCAAACTTTCTTTGATAAAATTTTCTGAGCTCCTGGTATCGAACAGAGCATACGTAGATCTCCCATTAATCTTTACTTTTACAATAGTTTGTGAAAGACAGTCAAGGGAGGCAGTTAAAGTTGCAGATGTATTTTGAGTGGCTTTGTTTAGGGCTTTAGAAGACTTGCATACCTTTTAAAAATGACCAAGTTTTCCATATTTATGACAATGAGTAATCTCTGGTAGAGCATGAAACTTGTAAGTGTTTAGATAAGTCGCAAAATTAACAAGTTTCCGTTTTTAAAGAACCAGTGACTGATTGCTCTTGAAGCATCATTGGACTATCGTTCATGAGGGGGGACAGTAGGAACAGGTGGGTTTGGCACAGTACCAATGGTGTCTGGCTGTAAATAAGAACTAGACTGCTGTACAGCACATTCGAAGGTATAGGCTTGCTTGTAAGCTATTCTAAGTGTAAGGGTCTTATTCTGAATAAGACCTTGTCTTATCTGAGCATTATGTAAGCCGTTAATAAAGGCGTCCAAAGTTTGTTGCTTTTGGGCCTCTTATGCCATCATTGGGCAGAAGTTGCCTAGTGTCTGAAAGCTCTTAAGGAAATGGTCCAATGTTTCGCCTGATTCTTGTAGGTGAATCGCAAGTAGGTGTCTAGAAAATATCTCATTTTTGGGCTGTATGTATGTAGCGTTCAGTATATCAATTGCTTCTTTGTAGGTAATGCAATCTGAGGTAATTTCGTTGAAATGTGAGACAGGTAGTTGGTTAGGAGCGCACACTTATTGATGGGATGTCCCAGTCTCTCTGAATGTAGAACCTCGATGAAATTTGTAAATCTCTCCCTCCAATGTTTCCAGCACTTGTCAGCTTAATCGCTTTCTGGATTTGTGGAAATTCACTCCAGTCGCATAAATTGTTCAATTCTTAATTGAATAAATTTTAATAAAAGCAGGATGAGAGATTCCGTCTAGTAATCTTTTATTCAATTAAGAATCTTACTACTCGTCTTCTTGACAAGCGGAAATGTACAGCTTTTATAGCTTGGATTATCAAAGAGGAGATAATCCATATTCACAACAGTTTGTAATAATGAATTAGATATAACTTGAAGAAAAATTAATTTCTCGAACTACCGATATTATCATTGAATTAAGCATTGTTTATTTAATATTTTCACACAAACAAATATAATTGCAAAAAACATTTCTACTTTTTTTTCAAAATTACTAGTTTTGCATAATTTTTATATGTAAGATTCTAATATTTTCCTTGCTTGCATGGATGTAAAACTTTTGGCGTAACATAATATTTTTATAATCTTGAAAAATAAAAACAAATAATTTAAAAGCAGGAACATAGAAAAATAATTAAATTAAAAAATTGTAAAAATCATACACACGTTCAGATTAGAAATATATGGATGAACGGCTGGAAAAAAGAAAAAATAATACCAGCACCCCCTACCTCCCTTTAACTAGCTGACGGCATTTTTGGATAGCCTTTCGAATGTCTGAAATTTTGGGCTTCCGTATAATCCCTCTTTAGAGATTTCAGTTTTACTGACATTCTGTGAAGCGAAAATCTCTCACTTTTGGGGGTTGATTAAGCTATTTTTGTACAAGCAAGGTGTTTTCATTTAATTCAATATTTAGGACTTTACTTAACTAATTATCATTGAAATAGGCCCAGAAAACTAATATTTATCTTTCAAAGGATTCTTACGATGAATTTATTTAACAGCAAAATTTTACTGAATTGGTTTGCTCGCCATGAAAACATGTTTCATAACTTTTTTTTTTTCCTTTTAGAAATTGACTTACATACCTTTACTCTTTCAAATACAATCAAAAAGTATTTGGAAACCTACAAAAAATTATGATAAATCAGCTTTCAAAACTATGTCCCCTATCTTTATGCCATCATTTTTGCCCATACCTATTAATTATAAAGGCGAAAAAACTATTTAATTGCAAGATCATATTACGTATGCTATATAACGTAATTTCGGTACGAGCAAAAATGGTGGAAAAAATTGGGTGACATAGTTTGGAAAGCGGGTTAATCACAATTTTTTTGTTGGTTTCTGACTATTTTAGATTGTATTTGGAAGAGTAAAAACTAGAATTAATTTCCAAAAGGAAAAAGTTATTTGTACACCTGAAAAAAAAAAAAAGTTTTAATGAAATATGTTTTCACAATGACTCGGCAAGCTAACAAATTCAGCTAAATTTTGAAGTTAAATAAATTCATTGTAAAAATCCTTTGAAAGATAAATATTAGTTTTCTGGGTTTATTTCAAAGAAAATTAGTGAAGTAAAATCTTAAGACATTGAATTAAATTTAAAAAAAAATCACCTCGTTTTTACAAAAAAATAGCTTAATTAGCCCCCAAAAGCGAGAGATTCTACCTTCGCAGAATGACAGCAAAACGGAAGTCATCTAAATATGGATTATACGAAAGTCCAAAACGTCAGAAAGTAGAAAGGCTGTTTGAAAATGACGTCAAGTAGTTAAAGGGAGGTAGTGGGTGCTAGTTTTCTTTTTTCCCGGCTGTGCATCTGTGCATTCCTATTGTGAATGCTTGTATCATTTTTACTGATATTGGTACATACTGTCTTATTAAGTGTTCTTATTTAGATGACAACTTATATATTTGTTGTTGTTCATGTTAATAAGAGTTTTAGTGTGATAGAGACAGTCTTAGGAGTGTTCATGTTGTTGAGTGTTGTGAGATGCTAGATATTATATATATTCATTGTGAGTGTTCATATTGTTGAGATATAGAGACAGGTCTTATATATAACGAGACAGGTAGGGTACAGATTACTACAGGAGAACCAAGCCTGTAATTCAATGAGAGGAGATTTATGGATATCTTGATAGATAGACCGAGAGTGCGTTTGACATTTACGTTTTGACAATTGTACATTTTTATAAACACAAAGTTCATATTAATACAATTTCACTTTACCTTTGTTTTGGTAGAATGACACAACACAAGACGGCAGCTATAAAAACACATAATGATACGTTTATTTCTTTGACCGGTCGGACATGATTCTGTATTTCAGGGATTCAAAGTCGTTTACATGGTTACCTCTAAAACCTCTCGCTTCTCCCGTCTAACTCCTCTCGCTTCTTCCAACTGACTGATCCTGATTCTGACTTATCTAACTAAATTCATAACTCATGACGTCACTGCATGACCAGCACGTGCCTCTCAGACACATGGCATGACATGCCTCTGTGTTTATTTCTTCGACCGGTCGGACATGATTCTGTATTTCAGGGATTCAAAGTTGTTTACATGGTTACCTCTAAAACCTCTCGCTTCTCCCGTCTAACTCCTCTCGCTTCTTCCAACTGACTGATCCTGATTCTGACTTATCTAACTAAATTCATAACTCATGACGTCACTGCATGACCAGCACGTGCCTCTCAGACACATGGCATGACATGCCTCTGTGTTTATTTCTTCGACCAGTCGGACATGATTCTGTATTTCAGGGATTCAAAGTTGTTTACATGGTTACCTCTAAAACCTCTCGCTTCTCCCGTCTAACTCCTCTCGCTTCTTCTAACTGACTGATCCTGATTCTGACTTATCTAACTAAATTCATAACTCATGACGTCACTGCATGACCAGCACGTGCCTCTCAGACACATGGCATGACATGCCTCTGTGTTTATTTCTTCGACCGGTCGGACATGATTCTGTATTTCAGGGATTCAAAGTTGTTTACATGGTTACCTCTAAAACCTTGCGCTTCTCCTGTCTAACTCCTCTCGCTTCTTCCAACTGACTGATCCTGATTCTGACTTATCTAACTAAATTCATAACTCATGACGTCACTGCATGACCAGCACGTGCCTCTCAGACACATGGCATGACATGCCTCTGTGTTTAAGCATGCATTGTTATTCACATGTTTCTTACAAAGCCGACCCTCTAACCTAATTTTCGTAACCCACTTTACAAATAACATTTTCCATTGTCCGTTTTTAAATTCCTTATTTTAATTTTCATTTTTATAACAAAAAAATTTCATCATTACATTCCTTTTTCAATAAACAGATATCTAACTATTTTGTGGGAGCTAAACAATGGCAATTCCACATTCCTTATTTTCAATAACATTCTGTATTTACTTTAACTTATGATTGGAATTCTCAATTCCAAATCTAGCTTCGCAAGTTCGAATCCTTGACTATCCTATTTCATATTTACTCACTTACAAGAACAGGTTGCTGTTCTTGTAACAATATTAGTTTACTTTAAGGCACGTTTCACGTTCATATAGAAAAATATACCTTTTTTTTAATAGATTTTTGTATGTTTTAAAAAAAATACGATAACTGTAAGTGTGCGTGCAAATGCACATTTAATAGCTTCGTTTATGCTACCACATACGTAGCGTACACGAAGACTGTTAAATGGTGGGAAATAATCCAAGGGTTCAGGGTTTGTACGATGCAAATAGTAAATTTGTGATGGAAGCGATTATGATATTCTTTTAATGCACACCAAAATCTATAAAAACATATTTTTCTATACAAACGTGAGACTGGCCTTGAAGTAAACTTTTACCCAAGCTACTGACAAATCTATCTATCTATATCTATCTATACTCCTATAAATTCGTTTTTCTTTTGTGTGTATTGATATTCATATTAAAAACCCTCTTTTCTATTAGTATTTATGTGCTTTCCTACCAAAGAAAACTGTCACACGAGGTCGTTTTTAAAGTGGGGTTAAACCAATCCCGCCCCCACAAAAAAAAGGTAAAAGGGGCACTCTGGTTGGGTCCAAAAATAGTAATTGTCCCAGTATAGAGGCTTTCCCCTCCATTGACTGGGACAAATTACCATAAGTACAGCATCTGCAGAACAGATACTACATTTTGATCCCGGCCTGAAGGCCAAGAACAACAGGGTATTTATTTGCTCCCCCACCGAGAAAAGTAGACACAAGGCCGATTTTTTATGTGAGGAGTGAAGAAAACAAAAAAAGAAAAGACAATTTTGTTATACAGGGTGACCCCAAAAAAGCGGGCCTAACTCTAATTAGGCCCCGTTTTTTAGTGCTTTGTCCGAATGAAATGAAACATTGACCATAACTAGTTTATTATATTCAAAACATCACATCAAAACACTAGGGTCTTTGGCCTTTTTTTCTCCATTCTACAGCATATGTTCTAGATGGCCTCCATTTAACTTTTGTTATTTTTTGGGGGTCAACCTTTATATGGGTTGTGAGATTGCATTCACTAGCAAAAGATCTAGCTAAGTTGCATATTCTTTTAAACATTCATTTTAATTAATTCCCTATTAGTTTTTTTATGTTTTCTTATGGGATGATCATCTTTAGTTAACTATTACGTGTAATTATATTCATGCAGATATTCTACTTGATTTATACTTGCATAATATTTGCATAAAAAGTTTATAGTAAACACAAAAAATATTTATGTATACGTATATATTTTTGTTTAATCTATTTATCTATCTATCTATCTATCTATCTATCTATCTATCTATAAAAGTGAACGTGTGTGTGTGTGTCTATTTCCTTACGCAATAACTTTGTCAATTTTAAGTCTACAGACTCAAAATTTGATATACAGGGTACTGAGATTTGGGAAAATCTGTGTAATTTGTTTTCGGACAGAAATTTGGCTATTAAGGGGTCAAAGTTCAGCGATTTGACCTTTGAGAACTCTACCAAACTTCTCCGACAATTTTGAGTCTAAACACTTGAAATCTTAGATATAGGTTCCTTGGACATGGATCTACCTTAATAACTTGATTTGAGCCCCAAACAATAAAGGTTAAGGGGTCATAATAGGGGTCAAAGTTTAAAAAAATTTGACCTCTGCGGTTTCTACCCAATTACTCAGACACCTTCTGGTCTAAACATGTGAAATTTGACATAAAGGGTATTCAGAGACACGGCAAGCTTTTTAATCGGTTTGGGTCGAAAATTCTTAGATACAAATATATACATGTATGTATGTATGTATGTTTGCAGGTGTGCTTAAAACTTTCGACAGAGGCGACAGATTTTTACAAGATCAGTATCGTTTTGAAGTTCGACCTTTCAGACAACAAATATCTTCACCTTCAACTGGCCACTTTTTTACAGGGGGGGGGGGGTCGCTTTTTTCGCCGATATTTTTTAAAGTCATCCTCTCCTTTCTATTGTCTAGCCTTAATTAAAAACTACGTCACTTCCGGTTTGGCTGTGGTCGTAATGATAAATATGTAAGACTTTTTCACATTCTTTTAGTCCTTCGCGGTACGAGTTTGAGCCTGCCTTTCTACTACCACTTTTTTTTTGCTTTGCTCAACACACACATCCAAACACCCGGGCAACGCAGGGCTGAAATTCTAGTATATCTATAAAAGTGAACGTGTGTGTGTGTGTCTGTGTACACTTACCTATGCAATAACTCTGTCAGTTTCCAGTCTACAGACTCGAAATTTGGGACCAAGTAAAGAATAGATACCCTGTAGCAGACGCCGCCGCCTGGCGGTGCCTGGCGCACATTTCAACTAACACCGGTGATTCGACCTTGACATTGGCACAAGCACATGACGTCGGTTGTTTGTAAACACGTCAAATAGAAAACATGCTCGAATATTCGCCAGCAATTTTAAAAAAAATATATTTACAAAACTTTTGAGGATTTAAAAAAAAGTATATATTTACAAAACATTTTTTAAAGTAAGTAACAAAACGAACGTATTTAAATAAAAGATATTTAAATAATGGGTGTCTCTTTCTGTTTCGGATTTTTGAGACCAAGATTGATTTTTATGTGTAATGTACATAGGTACACAGGGGACGATAACAGGGAGAACACTGGCAAAAAATGGGCGGTGCAAACAGAAGACAACATGTAGATACTTGCGGTCGGCTCTTGGCTGAATAAAGTCTTAAAAAAAACTCGACGTTTGCGTTCTCAGTGAAAAACACCACATGGCGACGAGGATGAGATCATTTCTCATAAAGGGGAAAGTTATTTACACTTTTTCTCTGAAAAACATAGCGTTTAATAGAAATTAAATAGCGACATATTTCTACCTGCACACACGCATTTTAAAAACATGATGTCTTATGGTAAAATCAACGAATTCTCGCCGAGTGGAGGTGATTGGGACACCTACTCAGAAAGATTGGAGTATTATTTCGAGGCTAACGGAATACAAGATCCAGGAAAGAAAAAGGCCGTCCTTCTTTGTGTTTGGGGTGGTGAAACATTTTCTCTGCTGAAGGATCTCGTTATGCCGCACAGCTTAAGAGACAAAAGTTATGAGGAACTCTCGCTCTCGTTAAAAGAGCACTGCAACCCAACACCGTCCGTAATTGTTGAGCGATTCAACAATACACCACGGGGTCTCTACAGGTTCAACCGCCTCAGTTTTGGAGTAAAATCAGCTCCTGGTATCTATCAACGCTGTATGGACAATTTGTTGGCAAATGAACCACATGTCGTATGTTATCAGGACGACATACTAATTACAGGATCATCAGACGCAGAACACTTGAGCACCCTCGATCGAGTGTTAGGGAAACTCTCAGAATCTGGTCTCCGCGTTCGTCTGGACAAGTGCAAGTTCATGGCACCCTCCGTAACCTACTTAGGTCATTGGATTGACTCCGAAGGCCTTCACCCTACAACAGAAAAGATCCGTGCCATCCGGGATGCACCAGCCCCATGCAATGTGACCGGACTTAAGGATTTCTTGGGCTTATTCCAGTTCTACGCTAGGTACGTCCCCAACGTCACAGATAAGTTGGGCCCCCTCTATTATCTACTGCGGAAAGGTGTCTCTTGGACGTGGGGCACCCCCCAATTAAAAGCTTTTCAGCGAGCCAAAGATGCATTGCAGACCACAAATGTCCTGGTTCACTATGATCCGAAGAAGGAACTGGTACTGACCTGTGACGCCAGTTAATATGGTGTCGGAGCTGTTTTGTCGCACATCTTTGCCGACGGTTCTGAGAAACCTGTTGCTTTTGCTTCGAGAACAATGTCACTGGCTGAGAAAAATTATAGTCAGTTGGACAAGGAGGGACTGAGTATTATCTTTGGGGTTAAAAAGTTTCATCACTACTTATTTGGACGTGCATTCCGTATCATTACGGATCATAAGCCACTTATCAGCCTCCTTAGCCCAACAAAGCCAACATTGGACATCCTGCCACCAAGAATAATACGTTGGTCACTGTTGATGAGTGCTTACGATTACACGATAGAATATAGGCCTGGTTCACACATCATAACTACCGACGCAATGAGTCGTCTCCCCCTGCAGGAAGCATTAGATGTCCCAACACCAGGCTGCATCATACATCTCATGGATCACCTGGACAATTCCACCGTTGACTCGACTGACATTTGTGCTCATACACGCAAAGACCCCATCCTCTCTAAGGTTGTTCAAGCCACACAACATGGAGGGTGCAATCTCCCACCCGTATTTACCATTTCACGCTCGTAAAAACGAACTAAGTGTTAAAAGGGGGTGCCTGCTGTGGGGTTCACGAGTGGTAATTCCCCACCATCTAAGGCAGAGAGTGTTGGAGGAGCTTCACCAATGCCACCCTGGTATAGTCAAGATGAAGGCCCTCGCCCGGACCTATGTATGGTGGCCTGGGATAGATGCTGACATCGAAAAAAAGGTGGACAACTGTTACCCTTGCCAGTGCTCCAGAAGTCTACCTGCTAAGGCACCACTACACCCCTGGGAATGGCCAGCTGAACCTTGGCAGCGGGTTCACGTTGATTATGCCGATTACAATGGCCAATACCTGCTTGTCATTACGGATGCACACTCAAAATGGGTTGATGTCTATACCAAAAGTGCAGCTACTTCAGCCACTACAATTGAAAGGTTGAGGCGCTGTTTTGCTACTTATGGTCTCCCGCACATTGTTGTCAGTGATAATGGCCCATGCTTCACCAGTTCAGAATTTGCAGAGTTCATGAAACGGAATGGTATCAGACACAAATTTGTCAGTCCACATCATCAGGCATCAAATGGTCTAGCCGAACGCTCAGTTGGGCTGGTTAAAAACGGTATTAAAAAAATGTCGGGAGGAACTTTGGAAACAAAGATATCCCGTTTTCTGCTGACATACCGGACAACGCCTCACACAACAATGGGATTTACCCCGGCAGAGTTGTTGATGAAGCGAAGATTGCGCACCAATCTGGATCGTATGAAGCCCGCCACCTCAAGTGTTGCATATAACAACCAAGAATGTCAAAAGTTTCACCATGACAAATCTGCCCAGATGCGTTCATTTGATGAAGACCAAGCAGTATTTGCACAGAACTTTGGTTCCGGATCCATGTGGTTGGCTGGTCACATTCTGGACAGAGTATCTCCTTTATCTTTTCTAATCAGATTGCAGGATGGCCGGTTGGTTCGTCGTCATCAGGATCACATCAGGTCTCGCCGTTGTATCACCGAGCCAGCACCTCAATCCCCAAGTGAAAACAATCCAGAACGCATTTTCACGGAACTAAACATGCCTCCAGATATGGCAACAGAAAATAACACACATTGACAGACTCCATTGACCCATGAGAATTCGCCCGATTATGAGCATCCAGATAGAGAAGTGAGTGAGCATACCCCACTAGCCCTGCCACGACGATCGGGCCGTACAATAAGACCACCGAATCGTTTTAGTCCGGATTGACTAAAGATTGAACTATTACCTTTTATTTTTTCTTAACTTTAAAAAAAAAAAAAAAAAGGGGGGGATTTAAATGGTCACATACTGAGGCAGAATAATCCTCGACCACAAAAGGGTCACAAGGGCAGTCTACCCTGACCTTTTTCCATGATAAATGGACCTTTCTTTTTTGGGGGGAGATGTAATGTACGTAGGTACACAGGGGACGATAACAGGGGGAACACCGGCAAAAAACGGGCGATGCAAACAGGAGACAGCATGTAGATACTTGCGGTCGGCTCTCGGCTGAATAAAGTCTTAAAACAAACTCGGCGTTTGCGTTCTCAGTGAGAAACACCACCTTATGTACCGTGTTTTTTTTTGGGGGGGGGGTCTACGTTCGATATTAAGACAATTCAATGTTTATTTAATTATTCTTTAAAACATTAACTTCAGCGACAATTAATATATTTTGAAAATAATATTTTCAAATATTAAATTTTGACGAATATTCGCGAGTAAGATTTTTTTTACATAAAAGATATTTAAATAAATGGGTGTCTTTCTGAGTGCGTTTTTTTTTTTAAATAAAAATAAAAATTATAAAAAGATCTCTATCTTGTGATACTACATTTCATCTTTATAAAAATAAAAGTTATAAAAAGATATGTGAATAAAATGATATACTTTTTAAATTTCGATTATTTATACTTGTGATTTTATTATGCATAAAAATTGCCTCGGCCTAGAAGGATTTCCCTAGGCCGAGGCAATTTTTATGCAAAAATCACTGACCACCGACATACATCGCACTTTAAATAAATATTGAATTGTATTAAAAACGTAAAAAAAAAAAAAGAAAAAATGGCCCAAACCGTATAGAATGAACCTTTTTTTTTTTTTTATATATATAAGTTTTAACAGTCTTTATTTGAACTTAATGAACTGTTTTTTTTTTTTTTTAGTTTTTTTTTTTTTTTTTACTGTTTTATTCTTTTTATCAAACAAAACTACAACTTTTATAATGAAATATATATTATGGACTGTTTTTCAAACATCGAAATTTTAAAATTAAAGTCTTATTTAAAAAAAAAGAAGAAAAAAAAGACGAGATGTTTTTTCTTTTCGAGATCTTTTTTTTTTCGCCTTTTATTACTTTGAAATTTTATCCAACAATGAAATGATATAAAAAAAAAATTTTTCGTTAAATATATTTAAAAAAAATGATTATAAAATATCTATAAAGTCTATTTTTTTGTGTCTGTAAAAGTTTGTTGAAAGTTCAAATAAAGTTTATAATTTAATTGAAAAAAATACATAAAAAAACACCTGGTCTTTATTATTTTTATTTTTTTTTAAATAAAACTAACTTTAATTTTAAAATTTCGATGTTTGAAAAACAGTCCATATGTCATTATAAAAGTTCTATTTTTGTTTGATAAAAAGAATAAAACAGTAATTAAAAAGTTCTGTAAATATATTAAACACGCACTCAGAAAGACAAAGACACCCATTCAGAGAAATATCTTTTATTTAAAAAAAAAAATCTTGCTCGCGAATATTCGTCAAAATGTAATATTTAAAAATATTATTTTCAAAATATATTATTTGTCGCTGAAGCTAATGTTTTAAAGAATAAATATTGAATTGTCTTAAAAACGTGAATTCCATGAACAAAGCTTCTTTCTTAGAACTGCAGTTACTGCACTGCACGCCTGTGGAACTCTGTTCCGTCTGCCTGCTTCCCACCTGACTACAACTTGGATGTGTTCAAGTCCAACACTAACAAATTCCTAATGAACCGCCCCCTTAAGTAAACACTTCATCAAATCTCCACACTAACGTAATGTACTTGCAATAACCCTTATCCCTGAGTGGCTTCCGGGCCTTGATAAGTGGTGACCACTGTGCAAAAAAAAAAACAAAAAAAAACGCACACAACCCCCCCCCAAAAAAAAACACGGTACATAAAAATCAATCTTAGCCGCAAATATCCGAAACAGAAAGAGACACCCATTTATTTAAATATCTTTTATTTAAATACGTTCGTTTTGTTACTTACTTGAGAAAATGTTTTGTAAATATATACTTTTTCTTTTAAATCTTCAAAAGTTTTGTAAGTATATTTAAAAAGAAATTGCTGGCGAATATTCAAGCATGATGTTTGCTATTTGACGTGTTTACAAACAACCGACGCCATTGTGCCAATGTCAAGGTCGAATCACAGGTGTTAGTTGAAATGTGCGCCGGGCAACGCCAGGCGTCGTCGTCTGCTACAGGGTATCTATTCTTTACTTGGTCCGAAATTTGATATAAATGGGACTGAGATTTGGGAAAATCTTTGTAATTCGTTTTCGGCCAGAAATTTTACTGTTAAGGGGTCAAAGTTCAGCGATTTGACCTTTGAGAACTCTAACCAACTCCTCCGACGATTTTGGGTCTAAATACTTGAAATTTTAGATATAGGTTCCTTGGACATGGATCTACCTTAATAATTTAATTTGAGCCCAAAAGAATAAATTTTGGCTCAGCATACACCTCCAAACACCCGGGAAACGCCAGACACCCATGCTAGTATATCTCTAAAAGTGAACGTGTGTGTGTGTGTGTGTGTGTGTGTGTGTGTGTGTGTGTGTGTGTGTGTGTGTGTTAAGGGGGTCATAATAGAGGTCAAAATTTAAAAAAATAACCGCTTTTTTTTTGTTTTGGCTCAATATACACCTCCAAGCCCCCAGGCAACGCTGGGCTGAAATGCTAATATATATATATATATATATATATATATATATATATATATATATATATATATATATATATATATATAAGTGAACGTGTGTGTCTGTGTGTGCGTCTGTGCACATTTTTCAATGCAATAAATCTGTCCATTTACTGAGATTTGGGAAAATCTTTGTAATCTGTTTTCGGTCAGAAATTTGGCTGTTAAGGGATCAAAGTTCAACGATTTGACCTTTGAGAACTCTACAAACACATCCGCCAATTTTAGGTCCAAACCCTTGAAATTTTAGATATGGATTCCTTGGACATGGATCTAACTTAATAGCTTGATTTGAGCCCAAAGCAATAAATGTTAAGGGGTCATAATAGGAGCAAAGTTAAAAAAAATTGACCGCTTTTTCTTTTTTTTTTTTTGCTCAACATACACCGCCAAACTGTCTGTGTGTGTACATTTTCTGACACAATAACTCTGTCAATTTTCGGTCTACAGACTCGATATTTCACATTTGTAGGGTGTATTGAGATTTGGGGAAATCTTTCTGATCGATTTTCGGCCAGAAATTTGGCTTTCAAGGGGTCAAAGTTCAACGATTTGACCTTTGGGAGCTCTACCAAACTCCTCCCACAATTTTGGATCTAAACACTTGAAATTTTAAATGTAGGTAACTTGGACATGGATCAAACCTTTTAATTTGGTTTCAGCCCAAAACAGTAAATGTTAAGGGGTCAAAGTGAAAAATATTTGACCCCTGCTGTCCTTACCAACTTTTCCCTCTAGTAGTTTAGGAAGCCTATTATGTAGAAAAGCATTACTGTACATATGCACACTTTTTGATATATTCATACGCGCATAAAGTTATGAACAATATATAGGGTCTGAGCAAAGCCGGGCTGAACTGCTAGTGTATCAATAAAAGTGAAAATGTGTGTGTGTGTGTGTGTGTGTGTCCATTTCCCTACCAAATAACTCTGTCAATTTTCGGTCTACAGACTCGAGATTTGACATAAAGAGTATTGAGATTTGGGAAAATATTCTTAATTGGTTTTCAGCCAGAAATTTGGCTGTCAAGGGGTCAAAGTTCAACAATTTGCCCTTTGAAAACTTTACCAAACTCCTCCACCAATTTTGGGCTTAAACACTTGAAATTTTAAATGTAGGTAACTTGGACATGGGTCAAACTTTTTAATTTGGTTTTAGCCCCAAACACTAAATGTTAAGGGGGTTAAAATTGGAGTCAAAGTTTTAAAAAATTGTCCTCTGCGGTCTCTACCAAATTACTCAGCCAATTTCTGAAGTGTTACTTATTTGGAGTGCTATTTATAGGAAATATAGCCAAACAGATGAGCGAGTAAATCGATTTTTATTTACCATGAGAGCTAGGCCGGTAAGCTTACATCCGGGCCTATACAAAGGGAGGTAATTGGTTTAGTGCATTACTACAACATCCCCTCTGTTTAATTCATTGTGTATATTTGTGTGCGTGTGTGTGTTCTTTTGTTTTTTGTTTTGTTTTTGTGACAGTTTATGTCATTGGTTTGTAAAGTGGGGTCAGTCTTTATATTGCGAGGGTTTTCTTATAGTTCTGCCAGATTTGGTTTGGAGTGGACCATACCTGCTTTTGTCCTGTAGGGGTGTGTTGCTGTTGGTTTTGTTGGTTTTCTCCTCAGCCTTTGTTTCCTCTGGTTTGGTTGTATCATGTGGGATATCAGGTTCAGGGATTTGAAAGCGTACTTTCTTAGTTGCTGGGAAAGGTATGACATGCAGGTGGGTGCGGCTGCGACAGAGTCTTACACCATTAGGCGTTTCGACTATATAACTACTGGGTCCCTCATCATTTTGAAGGATGGTCAACCGATGCCATGTGTGATCCATCCTGTTGAGTATCCGAACACACTGGCCTGGATATAGTGGTGGTAGCGATCTGGCTCTGTTGTGCTGACCATGGTAGGTCTTCATGTTTAATGACCTTGCCTGTAGTTGGTCATGGTGGTTTTCTTTGCCTGGTTCTGACCGGCTGGATAGAATGGTAGGTATTGGCCTGCCAAACCGCATTTCAGCTGGCGAAGGGAGTTTGCTATCTATTGGCGTTGCCCTGGCCTGAATCAGAGCAAGGTGGATGTCAGTTCTCTCTCTTTTGCAATTCTTTATGATCGACTTGATATGTCTCACATGTCTTTCCACAAGGCCATTGCTTCTGACATAGTGGGGTGAGCTTGTCACATGTCTTATGCCCCAGGATTTTATGAAGTTTTGGAAGGCATGTCTAGAGTACTGGGGGCCATTGTCGGTCATAATTTCGTCCAGGCAACCAAAAAGTGAGGCATAGTATTTGATTTTGTCTGCCACTGCCTTGCTGGTCATAGGCAATGTCATTTCATCAACGATGGGATATTTAGAGTATCTGTCGACGGTGAGTAGGTATTGTTGTCCCTCAATTTCAAATATGTCGGATGCGATGAGCTCCCAAGGCTGAGATGGAATGTTGTGTAGGAGCAGTGGTTCATGACTGTACGCATCCTGGTACTCTTGGCATAGTGTCCACGACCTGCACATCCTTTTAATGTCCTTATTGATATTGATCCAGTACACACATTCTCTGGCAAATCGCCATGTTTTTTCAATGCCTTGGTGGGCTTGGTGGAGCTAGTGGAGAATGTCTTCTTTCATGGTTTCTGGGATGAGAACTTGTCTGCTTTTAAATAAAATTCCCGATTCAACAGCAAGTGCATCGTGGAAAGACCAGTATGGGTGGAACCCTACAGGTAAATCACGGATGCTGTCAGGCCATCCTTGGTGTATGACCTCCTTGATGAGATTCATGGTTGGGTCTCTGATAGTTTCTATCGTAGCATCTTCTGCTTTTCCTGTGAGAAGTTGATGGTTGAGATGGTTTGGTCTTAGTTGACCTCTGTGTTTAGGGGGTCAACCCTCTCATCCAGCTCAATTGATTTGTTGTTGTCAGGGTTGGGTAGCTGGCTTAGGGTGTCAGCGAGGATCACTTCACTGCCCGGTCTATACATGATGTTGTAGCTGTACCCCTGGATCTTTAGAAGCATGCGCTGTAACTGGTGTGGCGCTGAATGCAGTGGCTTGGCACAGATTGTTACCAGTGGCTTATGGTCCGTGATGACAGAAAAGGCTTTTCCGTGAAGGTATGTATGGTACCGTTGAATACCATGCACCACGGCCAACATTTCCCATTCAATATTGCTGTACCAGGTTTGGGCATCGGTAAACGTCTTCGATCCAAATGCAATTGGTTTGCCATTCTGGATCAGGGCTGTTCCCAGACCCTTCTGTGAAGCGTCCACCTCGCGTGTTATAGGCTTGGCCTGATCGTAGTACGACAGGCATGTGTTCTGGGAGATCATCTCTTTAAGCCAGTCGTAGCACCTTTAGTGTCCAAGGTCCCAAACCCATGGTGCCTGGGATTTAAGAAGATCGCATAGTGGGTGTGACTTCTCAGCATAGTTGAAATGTATGGGGACAGGTAGTTCAACATACCCAGGAAGAGTTACAGTTCCCCTATGTTTTGTGGGTTTGGCGTCTTCTTTATATCACATACCTTGTCTGGGTCTGGTTTTATTCCATTAGGGGTGTAGACGTTCCCCAAAAAGATATGGTGGGCTGTTTTATAAAGCATTTCTGGCTGTTAAAGATGAGACCCGTTTCTGCTGCTCGGGTCATGAGTTTGCGTAGATTGATGTTGTGGTCTTTGTCATTCTGGCCAAATACTGTCACATCATTAGCAATACTGCCCATACCATCTAGGCCTTCTAGGATTTGGTCCATTTTTGCTTGGAAAATATCATGGGAGACGTTAAGGCCAAATGGTAAGCATTTCCAGCATACCCGTCCAAAAAGTGTCCTGCAGGTTAAGAGCTGTGACTCTTTATTCAGGTGTATTGACCAGTATCCAGCCTTGGCATCGAGTTTGTTGAATACTTTGGCTTTTGCAAAAGTTGGATTCAGTTCCACCATGGTGAGTATTTTATGTGGGAACCTCTTTAGACTTGCGTTAAGCTTATGTGGATCCATGCATATTTGGAGCGACCCATCTTTCTTTGTGCTGTATATGAAGCTGGAGCACCAATCTGTGTGTTCTTTGACCTTCATGAGAACATCTTCCTCAATGAGCCTATTGATTTCCTCCTTTTTTTTTATCATTGAGGTGGATGCTGCATTTCCATGAAGAGTCAATGAAAGGCTCGGCACCTTCCTTCAGTAGGAGTTTGGCAGTCCCACTAAAATTTCCTATCCTGTCAAACTGATTTGGGAAATCAGACATCAGTTGGGTGATGGACATGATGGGTGCAGCTGGACATCTTTTGAGGGTGTCGACATGAATTGTGATAAGCCTCAGCCTTTCATATGTTGGGAGCCCCACGACTGCAGGCCCTGGTACTTCTACAATGTAGAACAATGTGTTCGTCAAATCCGAGTCCTTGTGTTGACATGAGAAGCTAATAGTTCTCAAGCATCGGATGTGCTCACCTCTGTATGAGGTCAGTTTAACGTGTGGACAGGGTTTTAAGATGGACAGGGCTTCTTGAGCTTTGCCATACATCTGCTGGAAAGTTCACAATGGCAGAGTGTTGCCTGATGCCCCAGAGTCAATTTTCATTTGTACGGTGTGGTGCGTTTTACACTTTAGGTGGAGTGGCCTGATGTCCAGGGTTGTGTAGGCCTCATTCCTAGGTCTCTTACTGATGCTGTCCATGCATTTTGCACTGATGGTGATCGAGTGGAGGTGCTGCAGGTAAGCGTCCTGAACATTGCTGGTATCTATATGATCAAAGCTTTTCCCATATGTCCTGCCTTCGGTTCTCTTTGTGGTTTGGTTTCGGTGTCTGCAAGAATTGCTGCGGGATTTGCCTTTTTTTCTGTGGTCTTTGGTTTTTGCCTTTCTGCAGCATCTCGCCCACTGTCCCTTGCTTCCACATTGCTTGGCTTGTGGCTGGTATTACAGTTCCCACACTTCCTGCCTCGGTTGACGTTGATTCTTTCAGTTGTTGGCATTCCAAGCTGGTTTAGTTGTTCGTTCCCAGCAGTGAGGGCTTCATACTTCTGACCCTCGGTTAGCACGTTGGCTATGCCATACCCCTTTGGTTTGCTATAGAGCTCATTTCTGAAGGCTTTGTATGGTGTTGAGAAAATAATGAGCTCTATTAATCTCTTGCTCAGCTCCTCGTCTGTAAAATCACATTTATGTGCTAAGGTTCTGGCTCATGTCACAAAGTCGTCCAGCATCTCATTTTGTTTCTGACGGTACTGCATTAGGTGGAGTCTGTGGATTCAGAAGTTTACATTCACCTGGAGTTGACTTTTGAAGAAATTCCACAGGTGTTTAGTGTGACTTCTTTTCCTTGTCAGTGAGTCCACTGGCATTTAGGCGTCTTAGGCTTTGGTCGCATATACTGCGGCATATTTGCCTAGCTTGCTTTGCGCATTCAGTAATTTCTTCATCCTCTATATAGAGGTTCATTTTCTGTTCGAAAGGGACATAGTTTCACTGACGTCTAGGTCTGACCAGTTCATACTCGGTATGAGGTGCCATAATTTATTGTTTGTTGATATTTTCGACAGCAAATAATAATATTATTATTATTGTTATAATTTCTGTTTTTTTTGTTTTTTTTACAAGAGTGGGGCTCTAAGAGGTGTAAATAATAAATAATATGTACTTACGCTTTTTTTTTTCCAATATGGCGTCGTTCATATCCCCATGTAGTCACTGGCCGACTGTGTGTGCGCAAAGTTTTTTTGTCTGTTATTTACTTTTCTTCATTGCCATTGTAATGCTGTTCTTTCTGTATATATTTATTTATGGCTATTTAATCCCACCATTAGCCACCATGAAGTGTTACTTATTGGAGTGCTATTTATAGGATATAGAGCCGAACAGAGGAGCGAGTAAATCGACATTTATTTAGCATGAGACTTACGCCGGTAAGGTTACATCCGGGCCTATACAAAGGGAGGTAATTGGTTTAGTTCATTACTACACAATTTCTGGTCTAAACATTTTAAATTTTACATAAAGGGTATTCAGAGATAGGGCAAGCTTTTTAATCGGTTGGGTCGAAAATTTGAGCTGCCAAGTAGTCAAAATTCAAAAGATTTGACCTTTGCGGTGTCTAGCAAACTCCCCAGCTAATTTTGGATCTACCCATTTGAAATTAATACATAACGGGTATTCAGACATGCGGCTTTAGACTACTTATGCAACACAACGTTAGCTACTTTTACTTTCTCTACCGCTCTCCCTCGACCCAAGACTGCACCATAATAAACAAAGTCTCTGACAGCATAGACACAGCACTCTCCCTTTACACTAGCGCCAAAGTACATGTATTTGGTGACTTTAATGTCCATCACAAAAACTGGCTTGGATTCTCTACTTACACAGATGCAGCAGGCAGAACAACTCATAACGTCTCTATATCTCACTCCCTATCACAAATTGTTACTTTTCCAACCCGTTTCCCTGACCAGGAAGAACAACACGCATTACTTTTAGATCTGTTTTTGACCACAGTTCCTGATGATTGTATAACGAAAGCCGACAGCCCACTTGGGAACACTGATCATGCAGTTATAATGGTTGAAATCGCCCTAAACTCTAGAGCCAAAACTGAAGAGCCAGTGCTCAAAACAATGAGATATTATAAAAAGGCTGACTGGGAAGCCATCAGAGATCTTATCAAAGATGCCCCATGGGGAAATATTTTTTCTCTTCCTGCTGAACAGTGTGCAAACGAGACCACTGACTGGTTCAAAACTGCAATCAAAGCGCATGTTCCCATGCGGAAATTTTATAGTAAGCCCCACTCTCCCCAATGGTTTACTTCGACTTGCGCAACTGCCATTGCTCAAAGGCAGCATGCCTACCGCAGATTTAACCGACATAAGTCCAGTTCAAACAGACAGAAGTACATAGAAGTTAGAAGTAACGTTAAGAAAAAATAGCAACAGTTAAGAGAGAATTTACGGAAACCACTAAAAAACGCATTGAAGCACAAAAACTAGGAACTCATGACTTCTGGAAAATCTACAACAGTGTAGTAAATAATGGGCAATCAACAATTCCTCCACTAACCAACAATCACGAGGTTGTTTGCTCAGCAACCGAAAAGGCTAACATGCTTGCCAGTTGGGTCGATTTGCCTCAAACTCCACACTGGACCCTTCCAACCACTCCCTACCTAAATTTCCTATGTGGACAGACGCCATGCTAGACGATCTGAAAATCACCCCTGCTCAGGTGCATGCTATCATAAAAAACCTTGACACTTCAAAAGCATGTGGATCCGATCTCATCCCAGCTGTGCTATTAAAAAAGTGCTCAGTCGAAGTAGCTCCAGTTTTCTCTAAACTCTACAACAAATGCCTTAATGAATCTTGCTTTCCGGGCTGTTGGAAAACTGCTTCTGTGGTACCAGTATTCAAGAATTCTGGCGAAAGAACTGACCCATTAAATTATCACCCCATTAGCCTCCTCCCACTTTTTGCCAAAATATTTGAGACCTTAATTAACCATGCTCTAGTCCATCACCTTACAGATGCTAAACTTCTCACTGACCAACAATATGGATTAAGACAAGCTCGTTCCACAGCAGACATCTTAACTGTAATCTCTGAACGTATATACCATTCGCTGGACAATGCGGGAGAGGGCAGAGCGGTAGCTCTAGATATATCTAAGGCTTTTGACAGGGTATGGCATGAGGGTCTCCTCAGGAAGATTAGACCATACGGTATCACTGGTAGAATACCTAACATAATTAAATCCTTCTTAGATAAGAGAAAAATCCAGGTTGTCCTCGACGGTCGTACATCTAAACAATATGATATAAATGCGGGAGTGCCCCAGGGGTCTATCCTTGGACCTCTACTGTTCCTGATATGCATAAATGACCTCCTCGACAAAATTGCCTCTGAGATGGGTATATATGCTAATGACACCACACTCTGTAACAGGCACGACAGGAAAACAAATGAACATATATCTAAAGAAATGGCAGAAACACGAGAGGATGACCTCCAATCAGTAGTGGAATGGGGATAAAAATGGATGGTCACGTTCAATGCCGCCAAGACTAAACTAGTTTCATTCAATAATTACAAGAAACCCTCTCTACCACCTATAGCAATGGCCAACGACTCTTTATCTGAGAGTACGTCTTTCAAGCTCCTTGGCCTAACGTTCACAGGAAACATGAGTTGGAACAATTACATCGAGGGCATTGTCAGGGCCGCTGCAAGGAAGGTGGGCTCTCTCTACCATGCTAGAAAACTACTAACACCCGAAAGTATCCTGTACCTCTATAAGGCAACCATTCGCCCATGTATGGAGTATTGCTGTCATATTTGGGCTGGTGCATCGGCTACTAGTCTCTCGCTCCTTGACAAGGTTCAAAAGAGAGTCGCAAATCTGATAGGCCCTAAACTGGCATCAACGCTTCAGCCTCTGTCCCATCGACGAAACGTTGCATCCCTCTGCCTGTTCTACAAGTATTTTAATGGTGAATGCTCTGATGAACTGCAAGCACTTGTGCCCCCACGACGTGAACACCCTCGACAGACTCGACAAGCTGCAAAATCCCACCCCCACACTGTAGAGATCCCTAGATGTAAAAGATCTTTCTACTCCAGTAGTTTCTTCCCCAGAACCGCTAGACTTTGGAATTCTATTCCACATCACTGCTTCCCCAACTGTACTGACATGCAGAAGTTCAAGTTCAACGTGAACCAACATCTTGCTGCCCAAATCCCTACATAGTACCCCAGTAGTTGTTTCCCCTGATAGTAGCCCCCTACACCAAAGTGGCAATGTGCCTTGTTTGTGGTGAAAATGTAATAAAAAAAAAAGAAGCATTTTAATCAGTTTTGGGGGGAAAATCTGGCTGCCAAAATGTCAAAGTTGAAAGAGTTGACCTTTGTAAATTCTACCAAATTTCTCCGCCAATTTTTTGTCTAAACACTTGAAATTTTAGGTGTACCTATTAACTATGCCTCCCCACGGGACAGAGTTAGACACCAGGGTCGTTTTTTAACGTGGAGAAAAGGTACAAAAATAAAAATTGTCTCAGTCGTGAAGGATTTCTCCTCCACCGAAAGAGAACAAGAAATAGAAGTGCAGCATCTGAAGAACAGATACTACACTTTGATCTTGTCCGGTGTAGGTAACTTGGACATGGGTAAACATTTACTTTTTATTTGAGATCAAAATAATAAATGTTAAGGGATCAAAATTGGTGTCTAATTATAAAAAAGTTACCTCTGCAGTCTGTACGGAAATTACTCAGACAAATTTTGGTCTAAACATTTGAAATCTTACATAAAGTGTATTCAAACGTAGGGCAAGTTATGAACAGTACATAGGCCCGAGCAAAGCCGGGCTGAACTGCTAATATGATCTAAACATGGTAGGAAAACAATTCAGCACACTTTGTTAATGAACGAGCATTTTGACACGAGGAACGAAATAATGATTACACCGTGTTACGATGACCCAAATTAATGTTCTTAGCAGTTGATTTTCTTTTAAAATAATTTTACGTCTAAATCGTATTTTCATCTTTTAATATTGACTATTTTTGGGGGGTACTCGCGCACTTATTGATCCGTGCTGAAATAACAAGGTTATTATTTAAAAAGCCATTCTTAACATGGGGAGGGGAGGGTGTTTTGTACATATTCTGTTCTTTAACCATACAATTTAATAAAAACAGATATAATAAAATTTAATTGAAAATACTATTTAAAAAAAAATAGTGCGGATCAATAAGTGCATTAGCACTTTTTTTTTTTTTTTTTTTTTAAATATTTTCATAGATTTTATAATATGTCCAACACAAAACAAAAGTTTTATCACTTTACTAAAAAAATCCTAACAAAAAGAAATTTTCTGTTTTAAAAACAAAAGAAGAAAAAAAAAACGAATTCATCTCGCTTTGTTTTTTCGTATTGCATTCCTGGAATGAAAGGTAAGATTATGTTTTTTATTTTTTTTTTATTAAAAAGAAAATTCCAAAACTTTTTGAATAATCTTAAATATTACAATAAGTTTATTTTGATTGCAATGCAATATATTGATTCCGCCATGGGTAATGTTGACCGAGATGCAGTGGTGTAAGGGCAGGAGGGGTGGGGGCGGTCCGTGCCAAGGGGCGGCATTTTGAGAGGGTAAAAATCATAAATAAATGAAAGCTAACAAAAATCCGAAATTTTATGCCGAAAAGGTCATAAAGCATCGAGGCATTTAGAGATGTCAGAATCAGAAAAATGTGTCCCCATTTTATGAGGAGCGGCATTTTGAGAGGGTAAAAATAGAAAAGGTAATAAAAGCTTATAAAAAATCGTAAAATTTGTAAAAAATCGGAACTTTTGGAGGTATTGGAATCGGAAAAAATTGTCCCTATTTAACGAACGGACATGCCTGGGGGCGGCATATTTAGATATTAAAAATAAAAAAAAAATAGAAAAAAAATAAATAAAAGGCAACAAAATATATTAAATTTTATACAAAAAGTTTTTTAAAAATAAGTACTTTTGAAGATATTGGAATCGAAAAATGTGTTCCTATTTTACGAGCGCCACATACCAGGGGTGGCATTTTGTGAGGATAAAAATAGAAAATAGAAACAATAAATAAAAGTAAATAACAGTTAACAGAAAAATTTTAATTTTATACCGAATAGGTCGTAAAAAAATAGGAACTTTTAGAGATATCGGACTCGGAAAAATGCGTTCCAATTTACGAGCGATACATGTCAGGGGCGACATTTTGAGATGGAGAAAATAGAAAAATAAATAAAATCTAACAAAAAATTTGAAATTTAATCTCGAAAATGTTGTAAAAAATCGTAACTTTTGGAGATATCAGAATCAGAAAAATGTGTCCTGATTTTACGAGCGGTCCATGTCAAGGGGTGGCATTTTGCGAGGGTGAAAATAGAAAAAATAAATAAAAGCTAACAAAATATCTTAAATTTTATACCGAAAAGTTTTTAAAAAATCGGAACTTTTGGAGGTATTGGAATTGGAAAAATGTGTCCCTATTTTACGAGCGGCACATACCAGGGGCGGAATTTTGTGAGGATAAAAATAGAAAATAGAAAAAAAAAAAAATAAAAGCTAACAAAATTTTTTAAATTTTATACCAAAAAGGTTGTAAAAAATCAGAACTTTTGGAGGTATCGGAATCGGAAAAATGTGCTCCGTAATTTCCGATTCTAAAACCGATCGTTTTAAACTTTTAATTTAATTTTTCATTATTGGTACTAATGATAAATATTTATTGTTTTTAAATTATCACTAAATCTAAAATGATAATAACATCAAAATACGATGTAAATTTATTTTATTTGTAAAAGAAAGTTTTTAAAAAAAGTTGTATGAATTCTCTAGGTAACCTTTCAAAGAAAGCAATTGATTTACACGTTCCAGAAATGTTGAAAAATTAAACAAAACATTTTGTCAAGAAAAACTTTCAAATATCGCCGATAATTAAATGATACAACGGAAAATTAGCAACAGAAAATTACATAATTTTGGAATTGTAGAAACATTAAGCAATTATGGAATAAAAATCGCCTGTTATTATGGAATAAAAATCGATTTTATGATCGTTATATCAGGGAAATAATTTTTAATGGGAAGTAAGCGCTACCCCAGATACTATTTAAGTAGCTTTCCATTCGATAGTTTAAATACTGTCGAATTCCTGTCACGTTTCAAACAATCACGCAGTAATTGATTTTTTTCAAACTATTAACAAAATTTTATAATCACTGACGTATTTATGATTAAACCGAAATTTATTATGATAAATTAATTCCGGTAATAAGATTTTAATTTTTACTTATTTTATTAATATAATAATTGTAAAAGATAATACAAGAAAAATCTCCTTAGAACGCATACCTATTTAACAAGGCTGATAGCCATTAGTCGCGTGCTCTCGTGTAATGAAAGAATGTGTGAATGTAGGATTGACATGAAATTCTTAAAAATAAACTAAAATGATCGAAAAATCGGCTGAAATGACTTAAATAAATAAAAAGTGAATGACTTTAATGAACATAAGGATGAATGGAATGACCTTAAGAATGGCTTGAATGCTTAAAAAATAACTGGAATCCTTCAAAAACAACTTGAATCATCTGGGGAATGACTTGAATGGCTTTGAGACTGAGTGGTCGTAAAGTGGGTGATCATTTTACATGAAATTAATACAGAAAAGTGATCCCCCACTTTATATCACAAAGTTACAAACATAAGTACAGCATGTAGTGAGAACAGATACTATACTTTGATCTTGGCCAAAAGGCCAAGAAAAGGGTATTTATTTGCTCCCCCACCGAGCAAATTAGGCACAAGGTCGATTTTTAATGCGAGGAGTGAAGGGGAAATGGGGACCAACTTCCCAGGGAATAAGGGAGCTGCATAGTGACAATTGGCATGAAGGGTTACCCCTACATTGACCAAGTATCTGCTTGCTTGCAGTATCTGCCAGAACAGATACTACACTTTGATCTTTATATATAATTTATTTCGTGAAAATGAAAATTACAATCAAAATAATTCAATGTAAAATTAAAAGCAAAATTCAAATCAACAAAACAAATTTAGGCACAAGGCCCTTTAAGATTTGGGTGGGGAAGTGTTTCAAGGTCTTTGTTACTACAGTGAAAATGGAGTCTTTGGCGACTTTACTCTTGACTTACAACATTTACCACAATACCTCATTCACTCTGTGGACTCTAAACTAACTAATGAAAACCCCAGCGTTTTTGCAAAAAAGAATATATTTACAATTACTTTGTATATGTGTGTGTGTGTGTGTGTAAAATTTTTTTTTTCTTTTTTTTTGTAATTCAAATGTGTGTGTGTGTGTGTGTGTGAAAAAAGTTCAATTCATTGGAAAATAAAAAGTTCTTGAATTTTGGAAGAAAAACAGTTCATGTTGGGGAGTGGGGAATCTAGAAAAATGTGCAAAAAATAAAATTGCCTAGTGCATTGTTAGTAAGGTCCCTCCTTGAGCTAATCTAGAAAGTTATATATGTATATATGTGTATATACTAGTGATGGGACGATTCCAAATTTTTTTCCCAATTCTGATTCAATTACCGATTCTGTCTTAAATTTAAGCTTTCATACATTAAATTTAAACTTTCATACATTAATTTAACCTAAAATGATGAATAAGCATCATCTCCAGGCTACTCTAACATTGTAGAAATGTTCACTAACCCGAAGTCTGACTGGTAAGGTTGTAAAACTATGCATAATCGCTTAACCCCCCCCCCCCCAAAAAAAAAGCTTACGGAATTTATTTCCATGAGGAAAATAATAATTTTTGGTTAGTGTTCTAACTGCTACAATAATAAATGCTACAATATCTCTGAAATACAAAATCATTTTATGGCCAATTAATATTGAAGCAGATCTCCACCCTAAATTCTTAAATAATTGTTTTGTTTGTTTATCTTTCCACCAAGTTTTTTAAGGCGTTAATGCATAATCACCTAAAAAATAGAATCTTGTTTTATTTTAGAAGAGTAATCTAACCGAGAGCCTCAATATACTACTACTATTACAACTATTACTACTACTACTACTTTAAGTTCTTATATATTATAAGTTTAAATATGAAAAAATAATAAAAAGTTATAAAAATAATAATTCTTTTTTTAATCTATAAAACAGTTTAAACGTATTTAGAATAGATTTTTAGAAATACACTTACATTTTAATGTTGGCAAAATGTCCATGTCTTTCAGTGGAAACAAACCACTCAATGGTTTCAAGAATTTACTAGTAGTCTCGATGTCATTGCTTCTATACCCAACCAAGCCTTATTTTTACAATCAGGCCACTGATCAGGTGTGCAGAAATGAATCTCCGAAATCAACCCAAAAGCTGTATGTGTGTCATGCACTAAACATTCATTAACTCTGGCTTGTGTACATGCCGCTTCTGTAGCGGTTCACTCTGTTACATTTTTTTTTTTTTTGCATACTGGAACGATTATTCTCATTCTTTTCTGCATCTACACATCGCTGGGACATCTTGATTCAGTTGACTGGTCTAAGTATCAAGCAGGCTGTGGAAACTAGATGGAGTAGTCGAGCAGATGCTGTAAATGTTGTGGTAAAAAAATTATTGGAAGTCGTCATTGCCCTGGAACAGCTCACAGAAGAAGGAGAAAATGCAACCACAAGAGCAGATGCATCTTAAAATCTCAACTTGGTATTGTCGTTTCCATTTCTTTTATTTCTGAGCCTTTGGAAAACTATTCTCCCAGAAATCTATGATGCCCAGAAGTATTTTCAAGAAAAGGGGCTGGATCTGCAACAAAGTTCTTTCAGGCTGATAGCGTTGAGAAATTGCCTTGTTCAAAATAGAGAAAAGGTGGTGGATACTGCAATAGACGAGTCAAAAATCTCTGTTCTGAAATGGGGATAAGCATGGAGCATCATATCCGCAAAGGAAACGAAAGGGAGGTGAACGATTGACTGATGCAGTACTGGGGTTTCATACTGAGTTGAGACGGGAAATGCTATCCCTCATAGGCAGGTTGACTGAAGAAATATCTTGCAGATTTCAACAAGTTCACAATCTTGCAAATAAATACACTTTTCTTACACTGTCAAATCTGCTTGATGATAATTATGATTGTCAGCTTGGTGAAGTTGACGAAGATATAGCTAAAGACAAATTCTTTGCCGAAAGGAAGAGATTACGGTATTTGTGAAAGCTTCAGGAAAAGATAAAATCATTGGACCTCTTGAACTTTTGAACTTCATACAGAGATACCACCTTGGGGATTCTGTCGCTAATATTGTGATCTTGCTGCACATTTTCCTTACCTGAGCTATTATCGTTGCCAGCTGTGAGTGCTATTTCTCAAAACTGAAGCTCATAAAAAACTACCTACGATCAAAAATGAGCCAGACGAGGCTTACAGACTTGACAATCCTCTCCATAGAGAGGGAACTTGTCGATAGAGTGAATTTTGATAGAGTTATTGATAACTTTGCTGATAAAAAAAGCGCAAACATTAGTTTGTATATTTTCAACTGATTGATGCTTTGCGATAGTTCTCTCACAAAAATAAATTCATAGCCTTATTTTCAATTCATAAATATATTTATTTAAAAAAAAATTGTTTTTACTATTTTTAAAAGGATTGAAACATTATTAATAACAACAAATTTCTTAAATTTTGCGCTTAAACCGAGTGATTACACACACTGATTTCAAAAAGCACGGATACAAGACTTTTTTTTTTCTCTTTGGGAGGCTCGACTTCTTAATTATAACATTAGGAAGAAAAAGAAAAGAAAACTACATCGGACTATGCTCTCTTTGGCACAGCCATGTTATTTGGCGAAAATTCGGACTTTAACAACAACAAAAAAGTAAATAAAAATGATTTTTCATGTCATAACATTTTCTGGTGTCCAAATGTTCTCATTTAAATTTATTATATAATTTTGTGTTCGCAATTATTTTAATTTAACTTTTTTTTTTGATAATTTGAATTATACATTTTTGTTTTGAAAACAATATTTGGTTTCTTTTGTTTCATATTAACGTTTACATAATTCCCTTCAGATTAATCTTTACATGCTTATTATTATTCAAATTGAAAAGAAATTGTTAAATTAAATTAAAATTTAGAAAAAAGGAGAAATTGTGTAAACATTAATCTGAAGAGAATTGTGTAAACATTAGTTCAATTAAAATAAATATTTTAAGGGCTTTTTTGGAATTTTGAAGGTTTTAACAAGTTGTCATATGCCAGAGTGGGAGGGGCGGCAAAAGAGATAATCATATGCCAGTGGGAGGGGGGCAACACATGTAATTATATGCCAGCGGGGGGGGGGTGTAAACAGGTTATTATATGACGGGAGGGGGGCAAAACAGGTAATTATATGCCAGCTGGGGGGGGGAGCAAATTTTATGACAACTCTGGGTGGCAAACACTGATGCTACGCCACTGCCGAGATGTTACCATGGGTATTATTAGGCCCAATGAAATAGTTTGTTTCCAATTTTGAATTTGTATTACTATACACATAGATTCGAAAAAGTGGTCAAAAAATAAAATATACAACAAATAATTATTAACATTAGCTATAAAAGTTACTTTGCAACCTACCTGAATCATTTATTGGTGTTTTAAAGCAGTTTTAAACGCTCTTTATTTCATATTAAATTTTTACGAATCATAATAATTCAAGATGGCCAAAACAGAATAGCCCCCTTCTTGTTGAAAGCTTGTACATGAAAGTTGTGATGCTCTAGAGAAAAGAAAGCAGGCCTACAGCAATTTGAAGTGAGAGCTTCGCAAAGGTTTTATTGATGATGTTAACCATGACGCACATAGCTGGAAATGTGACACTTATGAATGAGTGCTTTTGTAAAAAGCTGGTTATGTCAACCACCTTAAATCACACAAAACTCCTGTTCTGGTGAACTTTGCACCTATTGGTCTGAACCAAACGATCTGTTTAATATGCAGCAAAGTTTGCAAGTCTACTGCTGGTTTGAGAAGAGGAAGTTAACTCAGTGGAAATTGCTTAATTTGTATGTCACATCTGTTTCAAGATGTGTGAATCTGAGATGGCATGGACGACAAGATTGGGAGAACTCAATGTGATGGCGATCATCTAGAAAGATGCAGCAATCATCATATGTATATATAACAAATAAATGACAAAAGTCTATATTCATAATTTCACGATTTTGACCATCTTACTGTTTATTCTTTTAAGTAACTTGACATACACAATTCTTGAAAGCACCTGTTTCATAGTGCAAAATCGTTCATTTAATTATTATATCAATCATTGAATTTATTTCGCCCTCAACCCATTAGAAGAAAAAGAACTTCTAATTTTAAAAAAGAAAATGAAGGCATATGGGCATGATTATAAAATTCGAAAATTGTAAGTTGCAATTACCCTTTTCATTTTATTATGCTATGTTTGGATTTTCAAGTACAGTTATGCACTTTATGTATTAATAAATTGTATTCATTATGACATACATTAATACAAATATTTAATATTTTATCAATGTATCATTTATAACTAGTCTATATATATTTACTATATATATACAAATACCTGTCAATTCAATAACATATCTATTTATATTTACTTTCTAAACAAAACTACTTAATCTATTGATTTGTTTACGGAAATAACCTTTGATGGTTAGACCTAAATTTTGCATACCTATAAATTTTATTTTATTACATCTATAAATATTTTTTATTAAATTTATTTCTACTTTAACTAGAATTCTTTTATTGCTATTTGATTAGTTTAATTAACGATTTTAACATTAATTTAAGATATCTCTTTATTTTTTATATCATTTGTTTATAATCCATTCAAGAGCGATAACCTATTTTATAATTAAAGCAAGATTTTTCTCTTTATTCAGTCTCACGTTTAGATTTTATTGGTTTTTAACTACTAATAAATTATAGAATTATCTAATTTAATTGTTTTATTGTATTTATATTAATTCGATTTGTATTTTTATTGATTATAATTTTTTTAAATTTTAATATTTAAACATTTCATTAGTAATTAATCTACATTCATATCAGTTTTATCTATTAGTGCTCTGACATAAATTATAATTTTCAAATCAATGATTACCAGGTATGTCTATTAGATTTACTTCCATAATTATATTTCCTCTAATCTAATTTATTGAATTCAAATATATCCCAATTAAAAATTGTATTCCTAATATATTAACATGATTTATAATATTTTATTTTTAATTTTTCATGAAAGTTTATGGTAATAACACAGTATTCAACATTTTAAGCTGTACTTTTATATTATGATTATTTAGTTTTGATCAGTATTTTCATGTTTCAATTTAATCCACTATATATCCATTAATTGATTTCTATATTCAATTTTATCTTATTTTTAATTTTTTAATTTAGTACCATTATTATTTAAAAAAGGAATTTTAATTTTTACTTTGTGAGCTATTATATATTTATAATCTATATAATTATATTACTCGTATTTATTATTTTATTAATTAATTACTGTTTTTAAGTTAATTATTTTGAAAGACTTACTTTAAAAATTATCATTTCCAACCTTTAATTATGATGTATAAATATTCTCAATCGAATATAATAATTATTTCCAAACTAGTTAAATTGGCGAGTGCATTTTACTTTACTTGAATTAATCACATTCCCTCTTGTATTTATTTTAAAAAATACACTAATCATATAATATTTCCTTATTTTAATTAATTCACTGAGTATATAAAGCAATATTTGATTATTTAATTCTAATAATATTTTTATTAAATTAGGATTATTAATATTAATCAAATAATGCTACAAATAAACAACAAACTGAACATAAATGCAAACATTAAAAATTAATTAAATTAATTTTTTTTCTTTTTGCAGATTTTCTTGCTTGAATGCATTTGCCGAATTTGAATTGATCATTATTTACTTTAAGATTTACTGGGGGAAAATGGATTCTTGTAAAATGTGTGAATATTCTTCTTCTATTAAGTCAAATTTAGTTAAACATATGAAAACTCACACTGAAGAAAAGACATATTCTTGTGAAATATGTGGGTATGCTTGTTTTGTCAAAGCAAGTTTAGCAAGACATATTAAAACTCACACTGGTGAAAAGCCATATTCTTGCAAAATATGTGAATATTCTTGTTCTGTTAAATCAAGTTTAGTAACACATATGCGAACTCATACTGGGGGAAAACCATATTCTTGTAAAGAATGTGAATATTCTTGTTCACAGAAAACAAATTTACTTACACATATGAGAACTCATACAGGGCAAAAGCCATATGCTTGTACAATATGTGAATATTCTTGTGCTGGTAAATCAAATTTAGTTACGCACATGCGAACTCACTCTAGGGAAAAACCATATTCTTGTAAAGTATGTGAATATTCTTGTTCTGTTAAATCTCATTTAGTAACACATATAAGAATTCACACTGGGGAAAAGCCATATTCTTGTGAAATATGTGGATATTCTTGTACACAAAATAATGCTTTAATAACGCATATGAAAATTCACACTGGGGAAATGCTGCATTCTTGTAAAATATGTGGATATTCGTGTCCTCAAAAATCAAATTTAGTGACACATATGAGAATTCATACTGGAGAAAAACCATATTCTTGTAAATTGTGTAAATATTCTTGTTCTGATAGATCAAGTTTAGTGAAACACGTAAAAATTCACAGTGGGGAAAAGCTATATTCTTGTGAAGTATGTGATCATTCTTTTTCTCGGTCATCAAATTTAGTGAGGCATGTTAGAACTCACACTGGGGAAAAACCATATGCATGCAAAATATGTGAATATTCGTGTGCTGTGAAATACAATTTAATGAAACATATGAGAACTCACAATTAACACAAACCATTTTCTTGTTAAGAATATTGATATATTCTTGTTCTGATAAATCAAGTTATGGGAAACACGAGGATTCACAATGAGGAAACACTGAACGACTATTGTGAGAACCAGGCAATATCTGATAAGCTCCAAGAATCCCATCTTTAAAAGATCTCCATCATTTCCGTAATTATAAGAGAACACAGACATAAAAAGAATTTTTAAAAAATACCTAGTGAATATACTTGGTGAGCCAAATGCAAGAGAAATACAAACAGTTGCACATAAAGCAATGGTTAGAGTCTTTTAAAAATATTTCAATTAGACCAACTGAAATAATGGATGAATTGATGGCATCTGATAGAATGCGCTATCCCCAACAAAAATGATGAGAAAATTAAAAAGGAAAAAAGCCATATTCCTATTGATTATGTGAATATCCTTGTTCTATAACATCAAATTCAATGACACATGAGATTGAAAACTAGTATTATAAAACATTTCTCATATACTACAACACTGGACATTGTAAGAAAAATGATCCCTTAATTCTAAAAGAAAACAATTGTAGATCAGAGCACAAAACAAAACACTATGCTAGAAACGGAAGCTGCAAAATTAGCTGAACTTTAGCAGGAAGTAATTGCCTTAAATCAAACAATTTCTTGATGTGAGTATGTATGCTCAGTGTAAAAAAACCCATTCACTTGTAATCATTATAAAAGCCACGAATTTAATACTCATGGGGAATTATCCTAACATAATGCAAGACTGCAAACTGTAAAACATCCAGAAAATAATAGCATTTTTTTCTTTATATTCACTTTCTCATACAGTATATACTTTTCGAGCTAACGTGTAGTTGAGTTTTTAATTACGACCGTTTCCTAAAGCAACATCTAGCAACAAGGTATTTCATTATTCCTTTTATTATGGAAACAAAGGATTTAAAATAACAACATAGTTTTCAACTGCCCCACGTCAAGATTATGAAGTATTAGTTTTCTAAGAACTTTAAAAAATAAAGTAAAAAGATAATCAATGAAAATCACTAAGTGTATTTTTTTGTTGTTGAATTTTTCTTCGTTTGTGTTTTCTTCCAAAGAGAAAATTAAATGTGACAAAACACGCATGATTTCAACTTCTTTCTGCCATACAAAAAGGTAAACTTCAAATTAAGTGAGATAGGTGTGATCGTTAAGAAAAACGTTGAAAATAGTAAATTTTTTTACACGTTCAATGTCATATACAATTTTTCTTCTACTTAAAAAAGAAAACATTATAAGAAACAATACAGGACCTTAAACCAACTTTGCCACAACTCTGAAAATGCCCCCTTTTTACAAAGAAATCATCACTTATCAAGGCACAGAGGCCACTCGAGGTTGACGGTTAAAGATTGTACAGTGGGCAAAGGAACAATATAGTAATCGTTAGAAGTGTAAATTTGGATTACTTAAGGGGAACGGCTCATCAAGAACTTGTTCACATTGGACTTGAAGACGGCCATATTGTAGTCAGCTGGAAAGCAGATAAACGGAAGAGAGTTCCACAGGTGTGCAGTTCTAAGAAAGAAGCTTTGTTCATGGAATCTACATTTACGTTTAGGCACAGATAAAGAGTAGGGGAAATTATTGATAATGTTTTCAGCCAAACAAGTGTTTCTCGTGAATTTTTGGCAAGGGGAGACCATAGATTGGAGCTCAGATGAGCACTTGTCATGAAAATAACGATAAAACAGAGACAGGCTCACAACGTCTCTTCTGTGAGAAAGGGGTTGCAGGGAAGAGAAAAGGGCATCCCCCACTAAGCTACGAAGTCTATTCTGAAATCTCTCAAGGCAAGATAAGGTGTTTCTAGCAGCTCCTGCCCAGATGTGACAGCAATACTCCATCCTTGGACGTACCTGGCTCTTACATAGGCAGAGAATTGCATCAGCAAGTAGATATCTACTGGATCGATAAACCCTCCCATGATTTTTCCAGCAACTTTGACAACAGATTTGATGTACATATTCCATGTTAGATCAGGAGTAAAGGTCAAATCTAGAAGCTTGTCAAAACATGGAGCCTCCCCAAGATGAAAGGCATTCATTTCGATTGATGCCAGATGGGGATCAGAATGTTGATGATGTAAAGATAGAGGCTTGGTTTTAGATGCATTAAAAGTAACCAGCCACTTTTTTCTTCATTGTATCACATGCTCAAGATCAGAGGAGACAGAATCAGAGAGAACTTGGTCGTTTACGCCCTTTGATGTGGTGCTAGTGTCCTCAGCAAAAATGTTTACAAATGATCTAAGGATGTGATTTAGAAGATCATTAATGTAGATCAGGAGAGAGTTGATCCCCTGAGGGACTCCAGCATTAATACTATGAGCTTCTGATTTCTGCCTATCAACTACTACTCTTATGAATCTATCAGAAAGAAATGATTTTATAATTGAAAAGACATTTCCAGCTATACCAAAGCTGGAGATCTTTTGAAGTAGAATATTATGTCATACCTTATCAAAAGCCTTTGATATGTCAAGAGCAATTGCCCTAGAAAATAAGCCTCTCGAGATTTGTGAATCCTATGAGAAAAAACTGTAAGCACATCTGCTGTAGATCTAGTGAATGGAAACCATATTGCATGTCACTAAGAAGGCTATTTTTGCTGAGTTGGTTGACTACTTCTGTATTTAACACATTCAAGTAACTGATTCATGATGCACAGGAGACTTATTGATCTGTACTGAGAGGGAGATGACTGATCACCTGAATTCTTAAATACAAGGCATACTGATGAAATTTTCCAGGGTGTTGGGAAGCAATTCTCCTTAAGACAACACTTAAACAGCTTTGTAAGTATGGAAGCTAGTTCTGGTTGAAGCTTTTTGAGTACTATAATTGGAATGCAGTCGGGCCAGTTGCTTTACTGGAATCAAGCTTTTTTGATTAGCTTGGCAATATTGAGTACAGATATATGTATGTCACATAGCATGTTTGCTGATACAGAAAGAAAAAACAGAGGGTTGGTGGCCTTGGTTGCATAGGGTAGAATTAGCTGCAAAGTTCTTGGCAAGAAGCTTGGCTTTATCTGATGCTGACAGGATTACCTCAGGTCCATTGATGATAGTTGGAATAGGACACGTGCTTCTGTTCAGAATCCTGTTTGCTATTTGCCAAAACTGGTAGGAACCAAGCTGCTGTTCGGCCACTTTGGACTTGACGGACTGAACATACAACTCTTTTGCATACTTCATTACTCTTTTACAGTGGTTACTGGCAGTCCTGAAAGCGGCTTTAGTCTCAGTACATCTGTTATGTTGGAAGCAATGGAAAAAAGTGATTTCTGTGTGCAATGGCCGCAGCACATTCTGGAGAGAACCACGGCTGGCTGTTAGGGTTTTGTGGGAATTTTTTTGAGGGTATGAGACCGTTTATACCTACAATTAATTATTCCGTCAGGTCTGATACTATAGAGGATACATCCTTTGTAAACATGGAATGCAGAGGTAGATCTGATATAAATGAATGGAGGCTATCCCAGTCAGTCATAGAGTATTGATATATTGTACAATGGAGAGCTAGATCTGAGGACTTATTATATTTCGTTTTTATTTTAACTGATACAACAGAGTGGTCAAAAAATCCTAGTGGAGACAACAGAAGATGAACATAGCTCAGGGCATGTTGTGAGAAAAAGATCTAGGAGACTTGCATACTGCCGTCAATATCCGGCACATGGGTGGGTTCGCAAACAATCTGAGTGAGGTCATAAGAAATGGAGAAGTCATGACAGAACCTCGCCTCATCATCTGTCTTGTTTGAGTGGGTAAACCATTCCACATTGTGAACATTGAAGTCCCCACAGACAGTGTTAGCCAAAGGATGAGCAGATAGGATGTGGTCAATTTTCTCAGATATGCTCTAAAAGATATTAACTCTGCTGTTGTGGAGGCAATAGAGGGAAAATATAAACACAGTCGTGTGAACAAGTGCAACCCAGAAGCACATATAGGGTAATTTAGGATCTTCTCAGGTGATGTCCCTATACATGGAAAGCCATTTATAATGTAGGCACATATTCCATGCCAATAGTGATCTTGGGGGTCAGATTTTGATGTTAAGTTAGAGTATCCTTTAATTACGAACTCATCTAGGGAAATAGTCAGTCCAGTAGCAATTTTGCTTATGAATAATAGGTTTGGTTTAGTCTCCTGTAATTGGGTTTCAACCTCTGGAAGGTTGGAACATGGACCCCTAATGTTGGAAAAGGAGACATGGGGGCTCTACATTGGAAGTTGAAGATCTGGGTCTAAACACATATTTTTTCTGGAAACTTTTCATCATGGTTTTTTGGGATTTGTGGAAAAGGTTGAAAGACTTGCTTAGAGCGGGGCAGAAAGGGAAAGTAAGATAGAAAAAGAAACAAAGAAATATATTTTTTGTAGCACATAAAAAGGTAAAGCTGTAACAATTACTCACTAATATGGCATCAAGAAGCTCCACCAGAAGCTACTGCAAGGTCCAGAATACATTTACCAAATTGGAATACAGCAGCCCCAGTACTTTGCACTTGCTGATAGGACAGCCTCCTTAATGGTTAAACCAAGGTTCGGGTCCCTGACTATCAGGCGGATAATGTCAGCCCAGATAAAACGTTTACCTCCAGCACCCTGACTAGTGACATGGCCACAAGATAGACATAGAAACAAAAAAATTCTGACATCTCTGGCGACGGTTCATGCAAGATACTGCAAACCCACAATACATCTTTTTATTCTCTCTTTGTCAGAAAAATCAATTATTAAAAATGAGGCCCTGAGAGACAAATAAGGAGAAGCGAAAGTAATTGGAGCTGCTGATAATGCATCCACAATGTAGTGTCTACTCTCCATTATATATATATATATATATATATATATATATATATATATATATATATATATATATATATATATATATATACTAAGTAATGTACTTAATATGTCAAATTTATGTGTTTAAGGGAAAGTATGGTGATAGGATCCCCTGTCACTAACTGAAAATAAATAGAATTTTCGAATCTATTTAATCTATATTTCAAATCAATTGGCTATATTTTAATGAATACATGCATGGACAAGAAATTCTGTAATAAACAAAATAATAAATATATCAATTAAAAAACTGCAATAATTATAAAAAGTAATTAACATTTGCCTAGAATAAAACAGTAAACATAATTAAGAAACTGATATGTCCTAAAGGTGGCCCATTAATTCGGACAATCAAAGATAAAGGATTCTGTGAAAGGAATAAATAAATATACACTGTGGTTTGAATACTGAAAGAGAAGTTTATTTACATAGAGACAAATAAAAGCATGTTCAGCATTCAGGCAGAAGCTTCTGTTCCTTTCAAAGGGTCCAATGAAAACCGGTGACTCGGTCCCTCATGTAGAATGTTCCGGGGTGGTGACCTATCTCCACATAACACCTCCCCCCAAGCAAATTTCTCCTTGGAGAATTTTGCTTAATACCATTTGTTTTTAGGTCCGGGGCTTGGTTGGTTAACTTTTCTTTTCACCTTTGTACTTTTTCTCCTCAACACTGTTTGAGAGGGTGGAGCTGGTGATGAAACTAGTACTCTCTGATCTGGAGTAGAAGATACTACTCTCGGAGTAGGTTGTGCTATGGGTAGAGGAATATTAAAAAAGTCATACAATACCTCTAAGGGCAGTTCGTTATCTTCTGCCTGTTTGTAGTCATCAGTGTGTTGATGCCTTAGCTGATTTATATGCCTGCGACAGTCAAATTTACTACTTCTTACTGAATATAGCATGTGCCTAATTCTTTTCAAAAATCCTCCCCTCCTTTCCCAGTCCTATAGTTCAAAAAGAATATTTTATCACTAGGTTTGTAGAACCTTGTCGAGTGGGTTTCTCTCGTTGCTGTTGTCTTGGTTGCATTTGGTAAAATCTTGTCAAATACAGATCTGATTTTCCGTCTGAACATTAGTTCAGCTGGTGACAAACTCAGGATCACTTCTAACCCAAGCCATTGGAAGGATGCCAGCACCTAGCAATGTTGCTCAGTTACAATCTTTTGGGGGGTTAGCACAATATTATGGGATTTATATCCCAAAAATGCATAAGTAGAGAGCACCATTCAACGAATTATTAAAAAAACGACGAAAATGGATTTGGTCAAAGGAATGCTAAAGTGCATTTGAAAAGATAAAGAAATGCCTGCTATCTGATTTAACACTGGCACACTTTGATCCACAGAAAGAATTGATTGTGGCATCAGATGCAAGTGATTATGGTATAGGAGCAGTACTTCTCCATAGACTGGAAGACGGATCAACGAAGTCAATAGTTCATGCTTCCAGATCACTTTTGTCTGCAGAGAGAAACTATTCTCAAATTGAAAAAGAAAGTTTAGAAATAATTTATGCAATTAGAAAATTCCATAGATTTATTCATGGCAGGATTTTTACGTTGCAGACTGACCACAAGCCTTTGTTGACTATTTTTCGATCTAAAAAAGGCATACCCACTCACACTGCAAACAGACCTCAATGATGGAGAATAATTCTGTTGAATTATAATTTTAAAATGGAGTATATTTCATCCTAAAATATCGGACATGCAGATGGACTATCCAGATTGATTCAAAAGTGTGCAGAACCTTTTGAGGACACAGTGATAGCTGCATTAAGAGAGGAAAAAGAACTATCCAGACTGCTGTGCAACACAATTCGAGAGCTACCAGTGACTCTGAACGACATCAATAAGGCAGCAGAAACAGATGAATTCATTATAAAAATGAAAAACCAGGTGCAGCAAAATGACAAGTCAAAGAAAGACTTAAAAATTTTGCCATTTTCAATTTGCTCACAGACTTTATTGTATGTATACAGAGTCGTCATACCAATCACACTGCAAAAGAGAATGTTAAAAGAATTCCATAACGGTCATCCAGGCATGTCCAGAATTAAGACCTTGATACGTGGATATACATATTGGCCTAATATGGACTGGGATATCGAAAAAATGGTAAGAGAGTGTCCAGGGTGTACGCTAGCAGCAAAGGCACCACCTTTACAGATACAACCGCGACCGAAGATGGATGCACCATGGATGTAGTTACACATTGACTATGCAGGTCCGTTGAATGGACATCACTTCTTAGTGGTTGTCAACAGCTTTACAAAATGGCCGGAAGTGCTTAAATGTAAACATTCGACATCGACTAGTACTATAGATGCATTAAGACATCTTTTCAGTCATTTTGGAGTACCTAAAACTATTGTCAGTGACAACGGCACCCAATTTACCAGCAAAGAGTGTGCAAAATTCTGCAAGGCTCTATCCATTGAACATTTAACAATTGCAACTTACCATCCAGCGTCAAACGGCCTCGCAGAGAGATTTGTTGACATGTTCAAAAGAGCTTTAAGGAAACATCAAGGAATGGACACTGATGAGAGGAGTCTTGAAAATTTTTTGTCTGTATACAGGATCACTCCTAACCCAAAACTTGTCGTGTACCACATCGTCTTATTCAGTGCTGACCTCAGACACTCTCCTCTTTATGAACCCCACCACAACATGAAGCCAGCCACCCACAGGGAGGTGTCCAACCCATTTTCCGCACCAAGAAAATACGTTTCTTTATGTGAGATTGCAGGGCATGTCTGGGACTTCATTTCCCCATTTCCAATGCAGGACGCTGTTTTCTCCCCAGACCTCTAAACCAAGCACCCATGCGCCATCCTGTAGTCTCTCCAGCTCCTTACTGAGAAGTCCAAGGTTGCGGAGATGCTCCTCTACATGCATCGCGGATACAATCCCTTCATTCACGTACATGTCATCAATATATGCAGATGATGCTTGCCTTATGCGCTCATCCTGAGCCAGAATGGTGTCAACAATCGTTTGCATAATTGATAGCACCATGTTGAGTCTGAACCCTATATGAGTTGAGCAGTATCTCTTCCCTTTAACCAAAACTGTCTGATAAGGCCATAGTGATTGGTATGCATGCACTTGAAGGTACACCTTCCGAAGATCAAGCACACACACATTAGACCCTGCTTGCCGCCATTCACATAATTTATCAGTCCACATGTCTGTGCGGACAGTGTTTGTTTAACTCCCTGTAATCAAGCACCGCCTCACTTTTTGTTTGTTTGGCTGGACAACCGCCATAAGTGGGATTAAACACTTTGGAGACCCCACTTTCTCAGGATAAAGGACAAGCCATCTATTGTCGATCCAGGTCTGTAGTTCCCTATCATACTTTATGTGAACTCTGGGGGAAATCTTGTACTCTGGCACTCTATTGAACAAATTCTCTGGCGGTTGTTCATCCGACCACTTCCAAGCCACAGTCCAGGACTTCGTGCACTGGTCGAACTCTGCACGAAAATCAGGCTTATCTAGGCTGAGTGCTGCACAAATGCACTCTTCGCGTTGGGTGAATATCACGTTCCCAGCTCCATCTACTACGACGCCAACTCCACCCAGTTGCACAATTGCGTCCATTCCTAAGAGTAAATCATACCCAAGTAATTCCCTGTCCATAATCAGAGCTTACACGACTACTTCAGGCCCGCTACTGATGCTTATGTGGATGACACCTTCTCCGCAAGAGGACAAGCTCCTGCCTACAGTCACCACCGGAGTTCTTGTCATTTTCCAAGTGTTGCAACATTCTATGTGCACAAGTGTCTGGCCGCAATCCGTGTCCACAAGCGTGTGGCACTCACGCCCATTAACACGTACGCTCACCGCAGGTAGTGCCTTGTTTAATGACAGGAGAAGACTGGCGCTGTAACTTCCTCCCCTAGCCTGTTTCTGGACAGGTGCGAGCCAGGTGTCGCCGGTTTTTGCATTTGTGACACCACAGTCCGCTAGACTTCTGGGTCATTGACCGCGATGAAAGGCAATCACGGGCCCAATGGTTTGGGCCCCCATATCTGAAGCAGTTAACACTTCTGGTGTTCTCGCTAGCTGTAGGCAGTGGTGTAGGTGCACATGCATCCTCTCGAGATTGCACCGCGGTGACGACCTCCTCATCTCTGGTATCCATCAGCACGGCTAGAGCCCTCTCAAGCAGCTCTTTCAATGACAGCTTGTCCATTCGGGTTGAAGCTTGCAAAAGTTCCTTTGCATGGCATGGCAATCCATTCACGAAGGCTCCCTTTATTTAAAACTCTGGTGGCATTTCACCTACCAGACGTGCTAGCCGCTGCAAATGCATCAAAAATTCATCCACGGTCTCCCCTGGCTGAAGGCGGTCGACAATGAACTGTTCAAATGCCACACATGAATCTGTCCCGCAAGCCTTTACAAGGGCACGCTTGATTTCCTCGAGGTCACTCTGTTAGTCCTCCGAGAGTTGCCGATACATCTCACGAGCTGCACCCTTCAGCCGCAGCAGCAGTACTCGCTCCACCTTGGTTACCTCGCACAGCTCACATGTCAACTCTACATCGTCTAGCCATTCTACTATTGGAACATCCATTGCTACGCCACTGAACTTGGGAATAAGTCGGAGGTCAAACTGTCTTAGACCCCTGATTAGAATACAGTTGGAATAGCTTGTAGCAGAAGTCTTTGTCTAATGCAAAGCAACAAAACTTTTTGGTTAAAACGTCCAGCAAGTGTTTGCTAGTCACAAATTGAGTCAAGTAGAGTTTGTTGTCCACAACACAAGATACACGTCAACATTCTCTATTCGCATGTCTTAAACGCTTCTCTCACTCCTCCCAGCGACTCGCCTTTTATAATGTTTCGGGCACACCCAATTTGCATATACTACACGAGACTGCTCGAGATCTATACGTGACCAGAGACAACAGCCGCCATCTTGGGCCTCTTTTTTTTCTTTTTCTGTCTTTCAGCCTGCTGCCGAGACAGATTCTCACCCATTTCTGAGGTAGGTCCTCTCTATGTCTATCACAAATGTAATACACATAATAATTATTTGCCAAATTTTAGTGAAGACAAATTTACTTGGACGTTTCTTGTATTCTGATGTTCGAGTTAGGTTTTTCTTTTCATATCTCTTCGTACTTCTGTCTTTGATTGACTAAATAATTAAAGTTTGTTTTTTATCGTAGGAGCATCATTATACAAAATCACAATCCAAATTACACTGTCGGCGTATCTTTACATAAGTACCCTTCATACATGACACAAATGTTTTTGCACCACATATATTCAGGAATTATAGATTTGATTGACACCATTGTCCTCTTAACAATTTCGAGAATTTCATAGGAATGTTTTTTTTTTTTGTGGCCAAATTGCAAGTTTCACGAATATTTTTTTTTTTTTTACACAGTGATCACCACTTATCAAGGCCCGGAAGCCACTCAGGGCTAAGGGTTATTGCAAGTACATCACGTTAGTGAGGAGATTTTATGAAGTGTTTAATTAGGGGGGCGGTTCATTAGGAATTTGTTAACATTAGACTTGAAGAAATCCAAGTTGTAGTCCGGAGGGAAGCAGGCAGACGGAACAGAGTGCCACAGGCGTGCAGTTCTAAGAAAGAAGCTTTGCTCATGAAATCCGCGTTTTGATTTAGGCACAGATATAGAGTGGGGGAAATTTTTCACAGTGGATTCAGCTAGACGGGTGATTTTCGTGAAAGTTTGGCGAGGGGGGACCAGGGATTGGAGTTCAGACGAGCACCTGCCATGAAAATAACGATAAAACAAGGATAGGCTCGCAACGTCTCTTCTGTGGGAGAATATTACTATGAGAGAGATTCTGGAATGTTTCAATTCTTATTATGGAAAAAAGCTTAGTATCTAATGACAGGATATCACCCCCACACATATGTCTCCGCCATGTAAAAGTGATTGACTCATTTTGTTCCTGGCAGAATGTGTGATTGTTTGGAGGATTTTAAGTGGGGGAAGGGTTCATAAATTTAATGGAATGTCAGTGGTGTTAGAGCGTGTTTTAATCAAGGCTGAGTGTGTTACATCCCAGTAAGTAAAAAAGCAAATTAGATAAGTTTGAATATAATATTTAGGAAAGGTTAGAATCGAACCCAGTAAGAAAAGTGAAAAACGAATACATATTGAAATCTTAGGAATGTAGAACGATTTTCATTGTTCTTGGAAATAACTACATTATTTATGCCAGAGTTAGATATGAACAATGTAATTTATAAATAATGATGAAATAAATAGATGATTAACAAATAGGTTAGATATAAAATAATTAATTTAGGAATTTCTTTGTTTGCCAAAAGTGTGTTTTGGAAAGTACATGGGTAAACTCCACGTGAATGAATTTCATGTGGCAGACACGCTTTGACGTCATAAAAGAAGGGAAATTGAGAGAGAGTTCGTAGAGAGAGTCAGAGAGAAAAGTCAGTCAAGTTAGCTGAAACACTCTTGAAGTGAAGAGGGGAAGACACAACAATGTAGTTGTAAAAGCTTGAGTTCCTGACATCACTTCATCAGGATGAAGAAGAAACACATCATCTATATTTGTAAACTTGTGTTCATGTCTTCATACAACTGAAAGGTAAATATGTTTTGTCTTCATCTCTGCAAATGCACTTTGTATAATTCCCAAGTATTATGTGTCCCCACCACCATCGTCAATAATGTATCCCCTCATCTGAATGTAAAAACGAACTGTATTTCACATCTCTCTCAGCTTGTGTAAAAATATAGAGTCCCCAATTATCATCACAGTCGTCAATATGTACAAAGAATATAAATCTCTCAGCCTCTGTTATAAATGTATTCACCATTATTTGTTCCCTCCGTCATATATCAACGTCAACACAATGTAACATTGAAATATACATCCCATTATCTGTTCCCTCTGAGATAAACGCGCTGAAATATATATACATAAACACAAATGAAATATATATACTGCCTTTGATATATGTATACACACACACACACACACACACACACACAATGAGATACGATTCTCAATATGGACTACACAATAGATGTATAAGTGGCAGATGTTTATAATGTGAGGTAGAGTTTTGTGTGTGAGAGCTTTGTTGTAGGAGGTTGGTTTTGGTGTTGTAGTGGATAATGTTCTTGATTGAAACCTTTGTTCCTAGGTTCAAGTCCAAAACATCTGGTTGGTATAATTTACAACTACACACTTTGCAGGGAGAATTCAGTTGTCATTAAAATAGATTAAAATCTATTTAAAATAATATAAGTAAGACGTTTCATAAGTGAACTGACCTGCGTCTTCTATGAGGTTTTCACTTAATGAAGATGTAGGACAGGAGAGTTCAACGTTGAAAACCTAGCATAGAGAATTCTGTTGCCATTGAGAATGTCTATAAGTCATGAAACATAAATTTCATAGGACCTGTGATATTTGGTATATGAAGTTAATGCAGTGGGATAGCATTATGGATCTTGATTAAGAAAAGATACAAACACGTTTGTAGAGTTGAATGTAATAATCAAAGAAGAAAGCGCTCGCGCGTGTGTGTGTATTATGCAGTTATACAACTTACCTTCGGATGGGATCTGAGAGAGACGGAAATTAAAGATGGCAGCCATGGATTTATAAGGTGTAGTCTCATGGAATCTCACAAGATCTCATCTTCCACTGCACACGAATGCAAATGGAATGGGGTCAGTTTTCTAATAAAATGCCTGTTGGTAGAGGGGGTGAGACGAAGACGTGCTGGAAGTTGAGAGAGAAAGTTGACAGTGATGAATTGTAGGTGTACTTTTGCTTATTGTATTTATTTTATTTTATTTTGTTTTGCTGTTTACCAGCCCATTTAACTGCAAGCTATTTCGGCATAATGGGGGACAAGTTCGACCTTAAATTAATACCAGAATTCGATGGCTCGACCCTGGTACTTGATTGGGTCGAGAAGGTGGAACTGCATTTCCTGTTGTCTAGTGTGAAGAGCATTGAACACAGGGTTCCTCTGCATCTATCTAGCAGGGTGTTCGCAGTATATAAACAGCTTAGTTCTGAGGAAAAACAGGATTATGACAGGATCAAGGCAGCATTATACAAGGCGTTTGTTATCGACCCCACCACTGCTTGGGAGCAATTTGAGGTAAGAACCGTGCATCCCGGCGAAACTGTCGACATTTATTTGGCCGAGCTGACAAAGTTGACGGTGTTGTTTGGTGGGCTGCCTGAGCAGGCCTTGGCATGCAAATTTTTGGCAGGGCCTCCAACCAGAGCAAAGCAACTACTGAGGCCTAGCTCAAGCATGGATTCATTGTCCCTTAATGACCTGGTAGACTGGGCCAGGACTGTGATGAAGAATACTTATGAGATGAGAGAACCAGTAGTTGCTGCTGCACAACCTACATCAAGTGATGATAGACCGTACCAGGGGCCCGGCCTGCGTGGTGAAGTTGTGTGTTATAGGTGCAATGGCCAGGGCCATATTGTGAGGAATTACCAGCTGTTCACTGCTACCGATGTAATGAGACTGGTCATATGGCCCGGGATTGTTCGAGAAACTGGGTCGAGGACAAGGTGCCAGTGTCGACCTCTTCTCCAAACAGAAATTAGACGAGGCGCTTCTGACCATTCAGGTCTGTATCAAGTTACAAGTGCTTGTAGTTCATCAGAGCATTCACCATTAAAGTATTTGTAGAACAGGCAGTGGGATGCAACATTCCGTCAATAGGACAGAGGCTGAAGCCTAGATGACAGTTTAGGATTTATCAGGTTAGCAACTCTCTTCTGAACCCTGTCGAAGAGCGAGAGACAAGCAGCAGATGCACCAGCCCAAATGTGACAACAGTACTCCATACATGGGCGAATGGTGGCCTTATAGAGGTACAGGATACATTCAGGCATAAGTAACTTTCTAGTATGGTAGAGAGAGAGAGCCCACCTTCCTTGCAGCAGCCTTGGCAATGCTTTCAATGTATCTATTACAGTTCATGTTCCCTGTAAACATTAAGCCAAGGAGTTTAAAAGAAGTACTTTCAGGTAATGTGTTCTTGGCCATTGCTATTGGTGGTAAAGAAGGTTTCTTGTAGTTATTGAAGGAAAGAAGCTTAGTTTTGGCAGCATTGAATGTGACGTTCAATTTTTGTTCCCATTGTACTACAGATTGGAGGTCATCCTCTTGTGTTTCTGCCATTTCCTTAGATATGTTTACATTTGTTTTCCCCTCATGTCTGTTATAGAGAGTGGTGTCATTGGCAAATATACCCATCAATGAAACAATTTTATCAGGGAGGTCATTTATGAATATCAAGAATAATAAAGGTCCAAGGATAGACCCCTGAGGTACTCCTGCATTTATGTCATATTGTTTAGATGTACGGCTGTCGAGGACAACTTGGATTTTTCTCTTACTTAAGAAGGATTTAATTACATTATGTATTCTTCCAGTGATACCATATGGTCTAATTTTCCTTAGAAGACCATCGTGCCATACCCTGTCAAAAGCTTAGATATATCAAAAGCTACCACTCTACCTTCCTCTGTTTTGTCCAGTGAACGTTATATACACTCAGAAACTACAGTTAAGATATCTGCTGTTGAATGGGCTTGCCTAAATCCATATTGTTTGTCGGACAGGAGTTTAGCAACTGTTAGGGGTTGGACTGGGGCTTGAGTAATATTTGACTAAGGACTCAAATATTTTGGCGAAAAGCAGGAGGAGACTAATGGGGCGATGCTTTATCTTAAGTTTGCTTAGGCTTACGCTTTTGTTGTCAAAGGAATTCCAATGACTTCTTGCTATATTCACATTTGCCGTCATTCAAGGTGAGATAATTTTTGCAAATTTGTTCGAATATTGCATGGAGATTTTGGTCCTGGGTTTCCTGATCTGCTCCAAAATGGGCTGGTATTTGGAGGGGGAAGAATTCACAGATAAAATTCGTCACTGCATTTCCTTCACCTCACAATTTTCTCTCTTAACTTCCAGCACACGTCTGTCCCTCTCACCTCTACCAACAGGCTTTCTATTAAACAAAGTTGACTGCATTTCATTGGCATATGTGTGCAGTGTAATCTCCTGTGATTCCACAAGACCACACCTTATAAAGCCATGGCCGCCATCTTTAATCTCTTGTTGCATATAGCTAAACCCCCACCTGCCCTTTCTATGAACTCTCCGAAAAAGGAGGAAGACTGGCTGTATAAAAAAACATGGCACTCAATAAAGTTGCTATTACATCCTAACGCCATGCCGTCTTCACTCTGATATAAACTCGCGGACGTAACATGGTAGCAGCGGTGTTTATGGAATTAATGACATCCAAGGAGACCAACAAATCATCAAAGAACGTGTAAGCAGTATTACTTTTGGTTTTACCTTCTGCCATCTTTTTCTTTTATTAGTCGGTCGCTCCAGTAATGGCGCCTTGTGGTCCCGGCAGTCTGTTATTTTTACGATCGTTATTATTGATATCGAGTTGCTGTCGCAAGTGATTCTTGCCAAAACTTTTTTTTCCTGCCTCTTTGCATTAATTAACGTTCAAATCAAAACACTTCTGCTTGACGGCGATGTCCACCAAAGAGAATATGACTGCTGCAAATGATACAGTGTCATTGACTAACGATATGTCCGGCTTACACATAAGGCTACCAGAGCGACTCGTATTTAGTGGGAATAAGGCAGACTCGTGGAAAATATTTCATAAACGATGGTCCAACTATTTGTTATTGACACGTCTGGACCATAAACCACGAGAAATTCAGGTTGCCCTTCTGGAGAACTGCTTGGGCGATGACGCCATGAAAATATACCAGGGTATGCAGTTCGACACCCTGGAGACTGAGCGCACTGTAGATGACATACTACAAGCTCTGGGGGAGTATTCCGTCAGAATTCTCAACGAAACATATGAGAGATTTGCATTCTGTCAGAGGAAACAGTGTGAGGGAGAGGCTTTCGACAAGTTCTACAATGATTTAAAGGTACTGTCGAAGACTTGCAATTTCTGTACCAGATGCAGTGACTCACTTCTGCGGGACCAAATTGTAGAAGGTGTACGTGACCAATTAACCAAGCAGAAGCTACTGAATATACAGCACCTGACTCTACAGAAGAGTGTTGACATATGCAGAGCGGCTGAAATGGCCTCAACCCACAGCCAAGGAATGGGACTGGATACAGCCCAGGTAATGAGAGTATATGAAACCAGTAAAATAAAGGAACCTGTCTCCAAAAGAGAATGTCAATTCTGCGGCTACGCACACGTTCCAAAGTGCAACAGATGCCCAGCCCATGGCAAATTATGCCATGCATGTAATGACAAAGGACATTTCGAATCCAAATGTCCCAACAAAGACAGAAGGATGTGAAAACAGAGACAGAGCACACGGATGTATGGAAGCAAGAAACGTATTGCACCCCCACCACGGGTAAACCAACTTGATACATCCTCAACAGAAGAGGATGAAGAATACACCCACTGGGTAAATGCGATAAAACCCCAGAAAACAAAACAGGCAAAAGATGCCAAGTGCCTTATGCTTTTGAACAAGAAAGAAATTATTTTCCAGATTGACACAGGGGCATCCATTAATACCCTCCCTGAAAGGTTTGCAAAAAGGATGCAACCATACAAAGGGGTTTTGTCAATGTGGAATGGGTCTTTAATGAAGCCACTTAGTGTATGCCGAAGAAAGATAAAAAAACCCAAAACGCAGCAAACCTACTCAGTGAAATTTGTAGTGTTTAGGGATGGAGATGATTGCCAGCTACTGCTTGGCCTGCGGGCAAGCGTACAAATGGGCCTTGTGGAGATAAAGCAGAAGAACTTCCACCATGTCGCAGCAGTCAACATAGAGGAAAGCTACAAGGAAGTATTCGATGATCAACTGGGCATCCAGTGACTTGACCCCCTTTCAGACATGTTTTGGCCGATATTGCTGGCGTTGGTTACCATTTGGCCTGAACTCTTCAGCTGAGATATTTCAAAGAAAGCTGAATGAACAATTCCATGGCATGCATGGAGTTGTTATCATTGTAGATGACTTGGTAATCTATGGGAAAGACCAAGAAGAACATGACAGACGGCTCCACAAGCTACTCCAGAAATGCCAAACAATAGGAGTTAAACTCAACCCAGAAAAACTGGAGACCGGACTAGACGCAATCACTTTCATGGGGCATCGCATCACTAAAGACGGCATTGGAGTCAACCCAGAAAAAGTAAGGGCTATCACTGACATGCCAGCACCAGGAAACATTGGGACTCTCCGCGGATTCCTAGGTATGGCAAACTACATAGGGAAGTTTATTCCCAATCTGGCAACAGTGACAAAACCCCTCCAGAACCTGACTAAAAAAGATGTTCCGTGGTCATGGTCAGATTCCCAACAAGCAGCTTTCGACACTGTCAAAGAAGCAATTGTGAACTCACCCATCCTTACATACTACGACCCCCCACAAGGAGATGATTCTCGAGAATGATGCATGTGAGTATGGGTTAGGAGCAGCGCTAATGCAGGTGGACAAACCAATTGCATTTGCAAGTAGATCACTATCAGATGCCGAACAAAGACATGCACAAATTGAGAAGGAGATGCTGGCAGTTGTATACGGCCTAGAGAAATTTCACCATTACACACATGGAAGAGAAGTAGTAGTTTTGACTGACCACAAGCCGCTTGTCTCTATCAGCAAAAAGCCCTTATTGAAAGCACCAAAACAGCTGCAGAACTTCCTGCAACAGGTGCAGCAATACAACTACACACTACGATATAAACCAGGGAAAGATATCCCATTAGCAGATACGCTGTCGCGAGCACCAACAAGCAAGCCAGAGTTGGAAGAAATAATGTCAGTGAATAATCTGACAATGCAGTCGATACAAGACCACAGGCTCGCAGAGATTCGCCAAAAGACAGTTGAGGACTCCAACATGAGAGCACTGGCAGAAGTAATCGCTAAAGGGTGGCCGCATAATAAGGAAAGCTTACCCAACTCTGTCAAACTGTTTTTTGATTACAGAGATGAACTCACGGTATAAGATGGGCTAGTACTGTGAGGACAAAGAATAGTCATACCACATGCTATGTGGAGTTAGATGAAACAAAATGCACATGCTGGCCACCTTGGCATAAATATATGTCTGCGACGAGCGAGGGACCTCATATTTTGGCCAGGAATGTCTAAAGAGATTAGACAATACATCGAAGCCTGTTGCACCTGTGCAACCTATGCAGACCGCCAGCCAGCAGAAGCACAGATCATAGCACCAGTGCCGGAAAGACCTTGACAACAAGTAGCAGCAGACCTTCTATCATGGGGAGGGAACAACTATCTGATCCCAGTAGACAGACATAGCAATTTCTTTGAAATTGACAAACTGGATACGCCGACATCAGAAGCCATGATTGAATGCATGAAAGTGCATTTTGCATGCCATGGAATTCCAGAGGTGCTGACATCCGACAATGGTCCTCAATTTTCGTCTCATGCATTCTGAAGGTTTGCAAGTAAATGGCTATTCATACACGAGACAATATCGCCAGGCAACAGCCAAGCAAATGGTGCTACCAAAGCAGCAGTAAAAATCACCAAACACCTCTTCCGAAAATGCAGAGCGTCAGGAGAAGATCCATTCCTGGGACTGTTGAATATACGCAACATACCAACTGAAGGACTAAGTACCAGCCCAGCACAAAGACTCTTTGGTAGAAGGACAAGATCAACAGTACCAGCTGTCGAGTTAAAGCTCAAGCCACTTTACCCACATTCAACTGATGAAGCATGGAGGAAACAGGAAAGGAGGATTAGGCACCATAAACGGGGAAAGAGCTAAAAGGCCTCAACGTGGGTGATAATGTTCGAATCCAGTCAGCCAGTCCCTACACAAGAGGGTGGAGGAAAGCAACGGTCTGAAAACGAATGACTGGTAGGTCCTATGAAGTGGAAGCAAGAGACGGACAATGATACTGCCGAAACAGGCGATTCTTGTGCAAAACACCTGAGTCAAAACATTCCTTCCCAGGACACCATCAAACAACACACACAGCTGATGATCACCCTCAGTCCCAAATACAGCCTGACAATCCCATATCACAAAGAGAAAGGATTGCACAGGAAAATGAGCCGACTAAAGAAAACGTTTGTGTAAGGAATGACAGCCAACAAGTGACCACGCGCTCAGGACGCATTATTCGAAAACCTGCATGCTACAACAAATGAACAATTCACCCTCCCCCATGTGGCCATCTAAAACCCTGTCCCTATCCCTTCCCCCTTAGAGGAAAACAAAATAAACAAACACCCTCCCCAACGGGGGGAGATGTTGCGTATAGCTAAACCCCCACCACTGCCCTCACCTGCCTTTCTATGAACTCTCTGAAAAAGGAGGAAGACTGTCTGTATGAAAAAACATGGCGCTCAATAAAGCTGCTATTACATCCTAACTCTGTGTCGTCTTCACTCTGATATTAACCCCTGGACGTAAGATCTCTCATTCAAGCTCAAGACATGGACGCCATCTCACAAACTTTCTGGGTCCTTGCAAATCAAACAAGACTCGACCAGTTTGGACCTTACGCATAATGATGTCACAATATCTGCATTCACATGTCATCAAGGTATGCCGATGTCCCCTCTTTTATTGTTTCTTCCTGTGATAACACAGCACTGACGATGGTCTTCATTATTTGGGGTGCCACGTTCATCCCAAAGCCTAGTCTGGTAAGGCAGTACCTCCTGCCAGCAAAATGCCTCGAAATAGGAAATTCAGGAGCGCCTACTACTGAGACAGTTGTCGCAGAAAAGTCAACATGACAAACACGCTGAGGACTTTCCTGATTTTAGTGCAGAACAACGGGTGTGAGTACAAGACGAAGACACTAAAAAGTGGGCTTCAACAATTGTCAAACAAGTTAGCACTGAACCGTGATCCTACATTGTGGAAGCCTCAACAGGACAGGCTTTTTACAGAAACTGCAGGTACCTCAAAAGGATGCTCACATTTCCAACCCGACGCAGGCATTTCTGCAAAATATACATCTGTATAACACACAGTTCAGACGACCTCGTATTCCAAACATACATCCTGCAGAAGTTTTCAACACACACCCACCAGCATCTGTGCTCCCGCTACAGAAACACAAAAATCTGAATATGAAACACAGTCCAGCAACAGCAAACCAGATGGTACAGTCATGAGACCAGGTCTTGTCGTAACTTCCCCACCAAAGTACGACCTATAGGTAAGGTTCATACCTGAAGCCCGTTCCAATGAACTCTAACTGATCATTCATTTCTTTTATGAAGGATGTCAACATATGGATTATCTTTCCTTGTTGGTTGTAATTCTTGCTGTACAAATTACGTCTCTTATGAAAATAAAGATGTCTTTCTTGAGCTAACACGTCTCGTTTTGTCTCCTTAATACACATTTGTACTAATAATGTTATTACAAAAAGGTACAACAACCGTTTTATGATGATTTCTCCCTCTCTTTTCTTTCTCTCTCTCTCTTTCTGTCTTTGCTTCTCTCTCTGCGAAGTCATTGTTTGTTTTATAGTCATCATTATCGTATTACTTTTTTTTAATATTAGCCTTATGCGTGGACAAATATAATCCAAATTTGACAGAAAAACAATTTAACATATTTAACAAATGAACGGACATTTTTACACGAATAATGATTACACAATGTATATATCTATAATATAAAGCTGAACGTCTGTGTGTGTGTGTGTGTGTGTGTGTGTGTGTGTGTGTGTGTGTGTGTGTGTGTGTGTGTGTGTATGTGTCTGGTCATGAATAGGCTCCTATATGCTTGACTATTTTAAAAAACTGATTACATATAATGATAGAAGATGTATCGAGGATCAGGAATGGGTATGTTTGGTCTGGCAGAACGGTGGTTCATAAAAATTGTGGGGTCTGCATTCATGCCTGGCTCCCAAAGTATGGAAATAAAAAATTAAAAAAAAAACGTTTAAAAAGTTTTTGATATAGATGTACATAAGAATACTTTGATAAGTATGTTTCAACTTAAATAGGGATGGTATAATAAAATTGTGGGGTCTGCGTTTGCGCCTGTACTCCATGGAAATATGGCACAAACTTTAACAAAGACTTTTCATATCTATTTGCGTAAGTATACTTTGATAATTATGTTTCAGTTTGAAGAAATGAAGATTGTAACCCTAGAAGCTATTTCGGCATGTCAAGCAGGTTAACATGGCTGACTGGAGACTCTGAACTAAGATGTTGAGACCCTCCACTGGAGAGGGTGACCTAATTAAATGGCTGGAAAAATTAAAAATGGTGGCACTATTTACCAGCAGATGCGTGATGAAGATAAGGGAGACCTTGCCTCAGTGGAGCAAAGACTGAAATTGGCTTTCGCTGAGAGTCCATTTGAAGCACTCAGCAAGCTTGCAAGTTTGAGGTCAACTGGCGAGTTTGTTGACGTCTTTGCTGCGGAGATCAGGAGACTGGCAGGATTGGCTGGTTACATGGGGAGAAGATGATGGTAAAGCTATACCTAGTGAACGGCTTTCCAGAAGAAATCCCCGCGAACATGCAAAGAATCACCGAGATCAATACTATGGAAGTGGACGATCTCTTGGTCCACGCCAGAGTCTTAGTCAAGAATGTCAAGGGCCCAATTGTGGCTGCAGCTGTGAGTGGAAATAACTGCACGAGGCCCCACTTGAATGATGAGAGACAGGCAGCGAGGCGACAGGAGGGGAGACCTGCCATCAAGCGCTTCCGGTGCCAGGGTCCTCACTTGCTGAAGGACTGCAAAGAGCTGAGACCATGTGTTACCTTCTATCGATGTGGACGAGTGGGGCACATTAGCTGCTAGTGCTTACTTCACGGGACCAAGGAAACGAGAGAAGGGAAGCCATTGCACCAGTGGTTCCCCCTTCTATGTGAAAATGGCGCACAACGAAACGTTGCCTCAGTTAATGGTAGTAGTCAATGAGAAGAGAGCCATGGCCCTTGTTGACACAGGCTGCACCACAACGTTTGTAGCGAAGAATCTCACTAGATCATGGAGCGGAGCCAGGAGTATTAAGACCATGGATGGCAGGGAGGTGAAATGACAACAACGGAAGTACTGGTGCAAGGTGTGCCTACGAGCCCTGGTGTTGGATTGTCTGGTTGGTGATGTTGATGTGGTTTTAGGTGTAAGTGCGATCAGCCAACTGAGGGGGCGCTGCATTGAGAGGGGGCCAAGTAACTTTCGGATGCCTCGGCACAGTAGGAATGGCAGGAGTGGAAGGTGATAGAAATATCAGAATACAAAAGCTGGAGGTTTGCTGCATCGAAGATGAGGATTTCCTGGAAAGGTTCGATGGTGAGAGGTGGACAGTGGAATGTAGATGGATCTCCTGGCCTCCGGAACTACAAAACAAAGTAAGCTGCTACAAGAAAACACTGCAAGGAGAAATAAGAAAAAAAATCGAGGAAGAAGTGGAGCGGTGGATAGAGGAGGGAATTCTGAAACGATGGACAGGAGAAGAAAAAGGAGTGCTACCATTATCGGCGGTTGCTCAACCCACAAAGAACAAAGTTAAACCGGTACTGGATTTCAGAGAATTAAACAGATACGTAGCCTGCCATATTGGAAAGGGGATTGATGTATGCGAAGAGGTGATGAGGAAATGGAGGAGGATGGAGCGGGCCACTAAGATTGTCGATCTGAAGTAGGCTTATCTTCAGATCCATGTAGATGAAAAACTCTGCCCACAGCAATTGGTCCGGTACAAGGGGAAGATGTATTGCCTGACGAGGTTAGGCTTTGGGCTGAGCTCAGCCCCCAAAATTATGACTGCAGTGCTGAAGACGGTGCTGAGTAAAAACTGTACAATGGACAAGGTCACTAGTTCATACATTGATGACATTCTCATAGAGGAAGAAGAGGTGACAGCAGAGACAGTGAGAGGCCATACCTCGAGGTATGGTTTGACTGCAAAACCAGTGGAGTCCCTGGATGGAGGAGCAGCGTTGGGGTTGAAACTATGCCGAGATGGCAAAGGAAGCCTTGTCTTTAGATGAGGCAATGCAATACCCGAAATCGGAACCGACCTGACAAAACGAGAACTCCTCTCGGTCTGTGGGAGACTGATGGGATACTATCCAATCACCGGCTGGCTCAGGATAGCATGCAGCTTTATTCAATGACAAATGGGCACTGATGGCTGGGAGGGCCATGTGACGAAGGAGGTCACGAACATGCTACAAGAAATCATTGTGAGAGTGATGACAGAAGACCCAGTAAAGGGGGAATGCTAAATCAACGCAGAGATGCGGGGGTGATTTGGTGCGATGCCAGCAGTCTGGCATTGGGCGTCGTATTAGAGATGGGAGGTGTAACTGTGGAAGATACGACGTGGCTAAGAAAGAAAAACGACTATTCCCATATCAATGTAGCTGAACTGGAAGCCGCTATGAAAGGAATCAATCTGGCCCTGAAGTAGGGATTGAAAACAATTGAAATCAAATCCAATTTGGCAACGATAGTTTCATGGATCATGTCGGCAGTGACTGACGATAAGAGAGCTAGGACCAGAGGTGCTGCAGAAATGCTGATCAAGCACAGGCTCGGAGCACTCGCACATTTGATAGCGGAATTCCAGTTGAGGGTATTTGTAGTGCTGGTCCCATCAGAAAAGAACAAGGCGGATTCGATGCCACGGGTAAAGAAGGCCTAGCTGCAAGAGGGAAAGGAGATTTCTTCGGTATGCTGTGCTGGGGAGGAAGTTAAAAAGTTACATGAAATGCACTACTTTGGTCAAGAACGGACATTATTCCTGGTAAGAGAGGTTTACCCGGAAACCACCGAGAAGGAGGTCAAGAAGGTAGTGGAGCACTGTCAGGAGTGCCAATCGATAGACCCGAGACCCTCCAGACATGAAGCAGGAAAGTTACACATTGCGGAGGACTGGAAGCGATTGGCCATTAATGTGACCCATTATCACCATAAGCTGTATCTGTCGATGGGCAACTGTGGACCGGAGCGTTTGTCATATGGAGAGAGATCAGGGCAGAAGCTGCATGGACGATCGGAGGGCTCATCGCAGAAATATTTTTGGAGAGAGGGCCGGTTGAGGAACTGTTAATGGACAATGGCCTCGCTTTCCGATTAGAAGCTTTTAAAGAGGTGTGTGATAAGTGGGGAGTAAGGCAATTTTTTAGGGCAGCGTATCGTTCAAGTGGCAATGGGATAGTGGAGAGGAATCATCGCACCATCAAGGCTGTTGCGGAAAAAAGCAACATTTCACCTATGGAGGCGGTGTTTTAGTACATCTCACTGAAAACCAGACAAGATGAGACAACTGTGCCTCACAGAGCCATCTTCGCATATATGTTACATCTGCATGCTTCCCACAGGACTACAACTTGGATATCTTCAAGTCCAATGTTAACAAATTCCTAATAAACCGCCCCCTTAAGTAAACACTTCATCAAATCTCCACACTAACGTAATGTACTTGCAATAACCCTTATCCCTGAGTCGCTTCCGGGCCTTGATAAGTGGTGAACACTGTGTAAAAAAAAAAAAAAAAAGTGGTGACATCCGTGCAACAAAACGGTAGGAAATGAGGGCGAAGAAGCTACCATTAAAGTGAGTGAGGAGGTATGGGTGAAGCTCCCCAATGCAAAATGTACCACTCGCTGGGGAAGGGGGTTCATAACGGGAACGTAGTCGAAGAACAGCGTGATGGTGAATGGCGTTCCCCGGCATATCCTAGACCTGCACCGTGTAACCCTGCCAGTGCGCAGTGATGGCAGTGAAGAGGAGGAAGTCGATATCCACCAAGAAGCTAACGATGCGCCCCAATTCGACTTAACCCTACATTGTGGTTCTTTACAGCAGGACGAAATTTCTGTAATGAACCTGAAAACGTCAACCCCCAAGAAGTTGTCCCCCAGAGGCCTAAACGTGAGAGGAGGAGGCCTCCTTGGATGAAGAATTATGAAGTGTCTTATTGATCTCGAAGATCAGGGGGGAATGTGGGGTTGTTAAAGTAGACATGTTAAATGTATGTGGCAGTCAGTAAAAGATGGAAGCTCCAAACGTGGAGATAGGTTAAAAAGGAAAAGGAAGAAACATGACTCCTGAAGGGGAGAGTTCTCAAACCAAAGGGGCATAACTCAGGATGCTAAGTTTAATCTCTTAGCACCCCTATTTAAACTTTACATCCTGATAATGTTTATTTTACACAGTTCATGCGGGGCCTCGCCAGGGGTTTTGTGAAGCAGTCTGACATATTTTTGTCAGTAGGCACATAGTTCAGTTCGATTGTACCATTCTTTATTTTGTCCCGTATGTAGCGATATTTTGTCTATGTGTTTTACCCGCTGATTAGTGATAGATTTTTTTTGCAATGCAAATTGTGCTCTGGTTGTCAGAATATATTGTTGCTCGCTTCTGTTCTTTTGTATTGTTCATATCGTTTATTAATTGCAGTAGATATTGTGCTTCCTGTATGGTTGGTGTCATTGCCATATATTCAGCCTCACATGTAGATAGAGCTACAGTAGACTGCTTTGTACTTTTCCAGGCAATAACAGGTCCTTCTTCATTTAGGGAAAAACAATATCCCAACATACTTTTTCTGTCTTCAGAGCTTCCCCAATCAGCATCAGTAAATCCTGTTAACTTCAGGTCGCCTTCACATTTCCTGAAAGATAAACAAAAATTTAAAGTCCCTTTTAGATACCTGAATACATGCTTCACTGCATTCCAGTGTTCAATTGTGGGGGTTTGGTTGTACTGTGATAATTTATTTACGACCCATGAAATATTGAGTCTGGTGCAAGTAGATAAGTAAACCGGGCTTCCTATAGCCTCTCTGTACCTTTTGGAATCAAAGGATTTTGCTTCCTTAGAGAAAGTTAATTTCTGTTCACAGGGTGTTAGTCTGGGTTTGCAGTCTAGCATATTAAAATTTTCTAATACTTTCTCAGTATATCTCCGTTGATTCATTTCTATTTCATTTGGTTTGACTATCAAGTCCACACCAAGAAATCTTGAGATTTGACCTAAATCTTTCATGTCAAACTTTTGTTTGAGTAGGGTCTTGACTTCCGTTACTGTGTCTAAGTTATTTTCAGCAATCAAGATATCATCAACCCATACGAGAATAATAATTCTTTTATTTTTATCAACTTTTTCAAACATGCATGGGTCGATAGTGCTTTTATTAAATTTTTCTTGTAGAAGTTATTTACTCAGTAGATCGTTCCAATTTTAACCACTCTGTTTTAGGCCATAGAGTGATTTTTTTAATTTCCAAACAAGCCCATCATTGCCTGGAGCAATGAATACTTCGGGTTGTTGGGTGAAAATATCACAGTCTGTTTTGGCATTTAGGTATGCTGATTTAACATCCATCTGGTGAATTATCAAATCATACTGCACAGCAAATTGCATTAGAATTTGGATAGTGGTTATTTTTGTGGTGGGTGCATATGTTTCATGGTAGTCTATGTCTTTTATCTGACTGTACCCCTTGGCAACATATCTAGCTTTGTATTCTTCATTATTTTTGTCATCTTTTTTTATATTATACACCCATTTTCCCCCAACTAAATTTTTATTTTCAGGGAGGGTTGTCAGAGTGAAAGTATTGTTTTCCTTTAAGGAATTCATCTCCTTCTTCATTGCCAATTTCCATTTATCAGCCTCCGGTGAATTTATGACTTCATGATATGATCCAGGGATAGTTTTATTTTCACAAGAATTTATACATTCTTCATCTTGATCACTTAGGTTATTGCTAGTGACGTAATCTTTTAAATAAGTGGGTGGTTTTCTCTGTCTCAGTGGGTACCTTGGATTTCTGTTTTTGGAACTGTCATTTGTTCTGTTACTTGTCTGTTCGCTAGCTCAACTGTTGCTATTACCTATATCTCCCTCATAGGGGTCAGGTAGAAGTTCGTTTGTTCTACTCTCATCGACCATGTGTTCACTGAAATGGTCAGGATTTATTGAACGAACCAAAGTTGGATTAATATATCTATTTTGGTTTGCAATATCCTGAGTGGTCTCCCTTTCATCGCTAAACTCATTTATAAAAGTATATCTATTTCGGCCCGTGTTATCTTGAGTGGTCTCCCTTTCATCGCTAAACTCATTTGTAAAAGTATATCTATTTCGGCCCGTGTTATCTTGAGTGGTCTCCCTCACATCGTTAAATTCATTTGTAAAAGTCACTAACCGTATTTATTTTACAGATTTCTTATCACTGAAATATACAAAATAGGCTGAACTATATTTGTCGTATCCTACAAAAATTCCTTTTTCTGCCCGAAGATCTAATTTTGTTTTATTTTGCACATAGGTGTAACACATTGTACCAAAAATGTTCATATTTTTAACATTTAGTTTTCTACCCTTTAGTGCCTTATAAGGTGTCACTTTTATTCGGTGATTATAGCACCTATTTCAAATATAAGTAGTACACAAAAAAGCATATGGCCACAGCTCATGAGTTACATGAGACACTATTAGCATGCATCTCGATATTTCAAATAACGTTCTCCATCCTCGTTCTGCGGTTCCATTTTGGTGAGGTGAGTAGGGGGCTGAGGTCTCATGTCGGATTTTATGTTGAACAAGAAGTGATTTGAATTCTCTTTATGTGAATTCAGAATCATTATAACCTCTTAATCTCTTAACCCTTCTATAAGGAGCACTATCGGCCAAGAATTGTTTTGTAGTGTCGACTGTGTTGCTTTTGTTCTTGAGGAAATATGCCATCACATAGCCTGATTTGTCGTCAGTAAATGTTACGGCATACTTGTAACCATTCACACTAACAGGTTCTTTTTTTCCCAGTCAAGTCACAATACACTAGTTCTAATGGAAACCTGGCCCTTTCGTCTGGTTTTCTTGATCGCAAATTTTGAATTTTTCCAAGACTACAAATTTCACACGGTAGTATATTGTTTTTCTCAATAATGGACATTCCTTCAACAATAGGTGGCATTTTCAAAATATCGGAAATATTACAATGGCTGAAAATTTTTTGCCACGTGTTCAGGTCGCATCTTGTGTTATTAATACTATTTGTTATGCATTTATTTAAATAATAAAGTTTCCCCCTTTTCTTTATTTTAAATTAACGCTGTCTTTGGTGGTTAACATAACATGATTTTGTGCTAATTCCACGCTACAGCCTTACCCTACAGTGGCTTGTACTGACAATATGCTTTGTGTAAATGTTGGTATGAATAAAACATTTTTTAAATGAATATTATGCCTTTTTTATAAATATCGTGTAACGTTATTTTTGCCATTCCTTTCTTTAATGCTATATTATTATTTTGATCTGTCGGCAAGCTCAATATAATGTTCTGGGTTAAAGTCACATTCAAAAGTAACAATTTTTTTTTCATCATTAATATGGGCAGTAGTCCCACAATCGACTAATAGTTGAACGTTATCAGAAATAATATGAGGGTTTATTCCTACCTTGTAGTATGAATGGCTGTTTCCTTCAGTTTGTCTTTTTCTGCAGAATTTTGTATCATGAGTTCTTACTTTGCAAAATTTACACCACCTGTGTTTGTTACAGTTTTTTGTGAAGTGGCCATATTTGTCGCACCAAAAACACATTGGCGGTTCTTTTTTATTTGATGTCTTCATGATGGCGTCTTCCATTTTGGGTTTTGGGTTTTCCTCATATGGTCGTAGTGATGCCTTGAATTCCATCAAAGTTTGTAGTGTATATCTTTGGGTAACTATGGCTTTTAATGTGTTGAAGGTAGACGGCACACCCTTGAGTAACATAGCTGTCGCCAATGCATCTGAAATTGTCTCCTCACCATTTCGTAAAGCAGCTATAGCTTTTTCAGCACATATAATGTAGCCGGAAACATCTTTGTCCTTGTGTTTTTGGAGGGTAGACAGTTCGGTATACAAGGCAATGATTTTTGGTTTGCCTTGGAACAAATAATTTTTACAGCTTTCCTTTGTTTTTACATAGGCGTCACCCCTTATCAAGGCCAAGAGGCCACTCAAGGATAAGGGTTAAAGAGGGTACAGTAGAAATTGGACAATATAGTAACCGTTAGTAATGGAAATTTGGTAAATTTGTTAACTTATATGGAACGGCTCATCAGAAACTTATTTACGTTAGACTTGAAGACAATCATATTGTAGTCAGCTGGAAAGCAGAAAAACGGAAGACAATTCCATAGGCGTGCAGTTCTAAGAAAGAAGCTTTGCTCATGGAATCTACGCTTAGGATTAGGCACAGATAAAGAGTTGGGGAAACTAGTGATTGTGTTTTCTGCTAGACGGGGGTTTCTTGTGAAAGTTTGGCGAGGGGGGACCATAGAATGGAGCTCAGCCGAGCACCTGCCATGAAAATAACGATAAAGCAAAGACAAACTCGCAACATCTCTTCTGTGAGAAAGAGGTTGCAGGGAAGAGAAAAGGATATCCCCCACAAGGCTACGAAGTCTATTTTGAACTCTATCAAGGTAGGATAAGTCCTTTCTAGCAGCTCCTGCCCAGATGTGACAATAGTACTCCATCCTTGGATGTACCTGACTCTTATATAGATAGAGAATTGCATCAGCAGTGAGATATCTACTGGATCGATAGAAGGATCCCACTATTTTTCCAGCGGCCTTGGCAACGGATTTTATGTATATGTTCCATTTAAGATCACAAGTAAAGGTCAAGCGCAGAAGCTTGTCAAAACATGAAGCCTCCTCAAGACGAGAGCCATTCATTTCAATTGATGCCAGATGGTGATCAGAGCGTTGATGATGTAAAGATAAAAGCTTGGTTTTAGATGCATTAAAAGTAACAAGCCACCTCTTTCCCCATTGTACCATTTGCTCAAGATCAGAGAAGAGAGAATCAGAGAGAACTTGGTCGTTTATGGTCTTAGATGTGCTACCATAGAAAATAGTGCCGTCCTTCCATCATAGTGTTTCTTTCCATCACCTTTTGCGCTTTGCATGAGTAATGCCAAACTTCTATCATCAAGAACTTGGATAAGTTATGCGAATATATCCTCGTTTCTTTGTGGGTCCTGTTGTTAGAAGCAAGAAAAGAAGTCTTACCATGGGTGCTCAGTGACTGAGTTCAGGCGAAGAAAAGAAAGAACAAACATGACGGCCAGCATTTTTATTTCGTCCGTTCTCGCATAATCTCGTGTGTGCGTGAAGATGGAACCTATAAAACGATGTTCATTTCTGGGTGCTGGGGGATGATTCCCGATCAGCCAAGAGAGAAGAGACAGAGGACTGTAGCGATAATCTTTCTTGAACATTCCGTTTGTGTATTTAAGGTGGAACCCCCCCCCCCATTTTACAGCAAGCTATTTTGGCGATGGCCAACGCAGGCTTAAGCAATATGATTAAGCCTTTTAATGGCGACGGTGATGTGGTAGCGTGGCTTAAAAAAGTGGACCTTGTAGCAAGGCTTCAGAAGCTGGATGATGTGGCGGCAGTAATACCACTGTTTCTGGAAGGGGATGCACTGGCCCTCTATTTGGAGCTCAGCGAGCGGGAACAGGGTGACGCAGACGCCATCAAGAGTCGACTGATCGAAGCTTTCGCAGAGGGGCCTTTCGAGGCCTTTAATAAGTTGAAAGAGAAGAGGTAGACTGGTGAATCTGTGGATGTCTATGCGAATGAGATAAGGAGATTGGTTGAGTTGTCGGGCATCAGAGGACATGCCACGAGTCACGTAGTCAAGATGACTTTTGTTACCGGGTTCCCGGAAGAAATATCGAAAAGGTTGCAGCAGGTACCGGGGGTGGAGACGCTGGATGTGAGTGAGCTGCTTAGAACTGCAAAAATCTTGGTGAGCACCCAGCCCACGGAGCCTGGAGAAACAACAGCAACGGTACAGCAGGATGTGGGCAGGAATCTGCCAAACCCAGGGATCGCATGCTTCGAATGCGAGGGACCACACATGAGGAGAGACTACAGGAAGTTCTTGCAACGGACAGTGTGTTACAAATGCAATCAAAGAGGCCATTTAGCGGTAAAATGCACAAGTTCGGGAAACTGGCGAGGGGAAGCCGACGCGCCAGCGGCCGCCCCGATTCGAGAATAGAGGCGCACCTGCAGCAGATGCCCAAACAGAAAATTGCGGTGGAAAGACGGGAAGTTATGGCCCTGATTGACACTGGCTGCACCACTACCATGGTGCACACTACCCTGGTCGGAAGATGGAAAGGGAAGGGTGAAGTAGTGGCATTCGATGGGTTGCGAGTGAAGTGTCGAGGGAGGAAGACCGTCACTATTGGTATTGCTAAACGTCGGATGAGGGTCCATGCAATTGTCACTGATCGCCTGGTGCCTGGTGCCTGGTGTTCAAGACATCATTGGAATGGATGTTATATGCCGCCTTGGAGGTGTTACCATCACATGTGACAACGTGAGGTTCAGACTAGCTGAGTGCGCGGTGACGGAGAACGCCCCCAGAGGGATCAACAAGGCAGGGGAGGAAAGAAAATTGTTGATCAAAGATCAGGACTTCCGAGCCGAATTCGACGGAGAGCGGTGGACGGTGGAGTGGGCATGGAAACATCAAGCTCCATCGCTGACAAACAGGGTGGCGTGCTACACAAATTCGCTTAGAGGAGGGGCGAGAAAAGAGTTTGAGCAGGAAGTCGACCGATGGATTGAGGAGGGGATACTGATGCCTTGGACGGATGATGTGGAGTCGGGCATTTTGCCGTTGATGGCCGTTCTGCAAACAATTAAAGGGAAAGTAAGACCGGTCCTGGATTTCCGAGAGCTGAACGGCCATGTTAAGTGCCATACGGGAGGCGACACCGTAGATGTGTGCAGTGAGACCATTAGGGAATGGAGGCAGATGAATGGCGCATCTACGTTGGTAGATCTAAAATCTGCCTATTTGCAACTCCATGTTGCCAAGAAGCTCTGGAAATATCAGTTAGTCAAGTACAAAGGCAAAACCTACTGCCTTACACGAGTAGGGTTCGGGTTAAATTCGGCACCCAAGATTATGTCAACTATCCTCAGGAAGATTCTGGAGACAATGGGAAAGAATGATGGGGTAGTGAGCTCATACATAGACGACATTCTGGTGAATGAGACTGTGGTAACTGCCAAGGAGGTGGTGGCTCATTTGAAAAGGTTCGGGTTGGTCGCTAAAGAGCCGGAAAAATTAGACGGAGGGGCTGTTTTGGGCCTAAAACTTAAACGAGGTGCGTCAGGCGGCCTAGAGTTTGGCAGGGGAAACGAGATCCCACAACTGAAGCAGGAGCTCAACAGATGTGAACTTTTTTCCATATGCGGAAAGTTGATCGGACATTACCCCGTTGCTAGCTGGCTTAGACCAGCATGCAGCTACATAAAGAGACACGCCGAAGGACGAGGATGGAATGATAAGGTGGAAGAAAGAACAGTCGCCATGATGGAAGAGCTCCTGAAAGAAGCAGAATGGCAAGATCCAGTCCGGGGAACCTGGAACATACCGCGAACATTGGATGGAGTCGTGTGGTGCGATGCGAGCAGCATTGCAACAGGGGTCGTTTTGGAAATTGGAGGAGTAGTTGCAGAAGATGCAGCCTGGTTGAGGAAAAAGAATGATGTCAGCCACATCAATGTGGCGGAATTAGACGCGACAATAAAAGGAGTCAATCTGGCCTTGAAATGGCGACTACGTGACATCTGCATCAAAACAGACTCTGCCACGGTGTTTGCTTGGCTAAAGTCTCTCATTTCAAGCGAAAAAAAATAAAAACGAGAGGGGCTGCGGAGATGTTAGTGAAGCGCAGGCTTGGGGTGCTGGCTGAGCTGATGCAAGAGTTTTGTTTGAAGCTTCGCGTAGACATGGTGGCTTCTGAAAAGAATCGAGCAGATGCTCTCACGAGAGTGAAGAAGAGTTGGCTGTTGCCAAAGAAAGATGTTGTTGCTGCATCGGATCTAGATGATGTTGGCGTGCAAGAACTGCACAATTTGCACCATATGGGGGTAGAGAGGACTTGGTACTTAGTGAAAAAAGTCGACCCAAGGAGCAGGTGAGGCAAGTGTTCAGGACATGCGACAGATGATTGATCCTGCTCCAAGCACGCATGAAGCTGGCCAATTGGAGGTGAGTGGGACCTGGGAGAGACTGGCATGCGATGTCACCCATTACAGGGGTGGACTTTACCTGACCATGATTGACTGTGGGCCCGGGCGATTTGCCCTATGGAAGAAGCTACGTGGAGGAACAGGCAATGAAATAGCGGCAATCCTTGATGAGGTGTTTTTGGAGCGAGGCCCCGTGGAAGAGTTGTTAACCGACAACGGGACTGCGTTCAAGTCAGTAGCAGTGACAGAAGTACTGAAGAAATGGAAGATCTAACAATTTTTCAGAGCTGCCTATAGACCTAGTGGCAACGGGATCGTAGAGAGAAACCACCGCACCATAAAGGCAGTTGCGGAAAGAGGAGGCACCTCACCTGAGCAAGCCGTCTTCTGGTATAACATGTCGCCTAAACTGGGACAAGTACCAGAGACGATCCCGCAACTGTCAATGTTTGCATATTCCTGGAGACATCCCAGGGTGGGGCCGGCAAGCCAAGAAGTAGAGGCCACAGGGACAATTAAACTCGGGGACGAGGTATGGGTGAAGCCACCGGGGGCGCGCTGCACCACACAATGGAGTAGTGGTCGCGTGACTGGGAGGAACACTAGTAACAACATTGTGGTAGGAGGAGTCCCGAGGCACATTCTCGATGTCAGACCAGTTGAGGGCGAACCAGTGGAGGGGAGTGTGCAGCCACAGGAGGAGGACGAGACACCTCAGAGGCCAAGTAGAGAGAGGCGACCGCCACAGTGGATGAGAGACTATGAAATGTGATCTTGAGATCAGGGAGGCATGTGGTTAGAAGCAAGAAAGAGAAGTCTTACCGTGGGTGCTCAGCGAGTGAGTTCAGGCGAAGAAAAGAAAGAACAAACATGACGGCCAGCATTTTTATTTCGTCCGTTCTCGCATAATCTCGTGTGTGCGTGAAGATGGAACCTATAAAACGATGTTCATTTCTGGGTGCTGGGGGATGATTCCCGATCAGCCAAGAGAGAAGAGACAGAGGACTGTAGCGATAATCTTTCTTGAACATTCCGTTTGTGTATTTGAGGTGAGAACCCCCTCCCCCATTTTACAGCAGGTCCATTCATTTCCTCATCTTCCTTTTTTAACTCAGCTTTTAATTTTAGCCTGTGAGCATCTCATAATTATTTTCATCGCCATCAAACATTAGTCGGCTGGGGACATAACCTGTTAAAGTAGACATGTTAAATGTATGTGGCGCCGTGGCGGTCAGTAAAAGAAAGAAGGTCCACACGCTGAGATAGGTTATCAACGTCTTTATTTTAAGAAGGTTAACACCGGAAAAGGAAGAAACATGACTCCTGGAGGGGAGAGTTCTCAAACCAAAGGGGCATGACTCAGGGTGCTAATTTTACTCTCCTAACAGGGATATATGGTTAGAAAAAAAAAAAAAAAAACCCGAAAGGATGGCTAGCTCATTTCTCTACACGAAGAGCATCTTGGGAAGGCAGGGCATGATGGGAGAAGCTATATATACTGTCTCTTCCTTTTTTTTCTTTTTTCTAAATAGGAGGATATAAAAACTGGGAAAAATTCCCTGAGGGTGGCAAAAAGAAAAGAGTCGTGAACATCTTCTCGTGAAAAGTATTTCGTATTGCTGACGTTCAGGTTGTGCGGTGTGACATTGGTGGTGAGAGGTCAGGTGTCGATTGGAAAAGAAGAGGGCAGAAACGTGCTGTTGTTGAGCGAGTGACTCACTCCTTCCCGAACCCCAGAACCGAATCCTGATTGTAACCCTAGATTATTCTTTAATTATTTTTTGTATAAAAATGGAAAAATATAATTTAAACTTGAGAGGAAAAGAATTTGACACACTTAAATATGGAACGACCATTTTTAAATGAGGAACGAAATAATGATTACACCGTGTTACGATGACTTAAATTCTTTGTTTTTAACAGTTTAAATAATTTCACATTTTAATTTTGGTTCTTTTATACTTTCATATATTTTATTTATTGATGAATTGGACATACAAAACAAAAGTTGTATCAATTTTCTAAAGAAATCCTACCAAAGAAAACAAATTTTCTGTTTTGAACAAAAAAAAAAAAAAAACGAATTTAGCCCGTTTTTTTTTTTGTTTTTTTTTCATATTTAATTCCTGGAATGAAAGGTAATTTTATTTTCTTTAACATTTAAAAAAATTCAATTCAATAGATTTTAAAATAGTGTTAAACATAAAAATAAGTTTATCTATTTTGCAATCCAATAAAAAATATTCATTCCGTCAGGCCTTACAGACGTGAATATAAAAAGTCTCCGGGTTTACACATAAATTAAAAAAAAGTTGTCAAAAAAACAAATATATAACAAATAAATGTTATCAAAGGCAAGATAAGTTATTTTTCTACCTAACTGGATATTTTTAATGTAACATGCTTATTCAGCTCGGAAAATCATACAGTGTTTACCGATGTTGGAAAATTAAAAATGGCGCCAACCTCTCTGTTGAATATGGTAAGTTTGGGAAAATGAGTTAAAAATTAAAAAAAATATATACAAAATACTGTTAAAAAAACACCGAATATATGTCAGCCTATGTCACGGTAACATATATTAAGCGAGTTTCTAACATTATTTTGTATCGTTTTTTTTTAATTTTTAACTCATAAAATGACTTTTACTTAACAATAGAAATAAACAATTACCAAAAATGTACTTTTTTTATATGGAAATAAGAGGCAAATTAAGACACTAAATAAGAATAAACATTAAAGGACAATAAGTGTATAATTATATAATAAAAATAAATATAGAAATAAAGCAATTTATTTAGATTTAAAAAATAACATTATTATTGTTAAACTATTTTTAAAAAGTCAAATAAATAAATAGGAATAATTTGAGATGAAGGCTAAAAATTTAATCAAAGATTTAGTTATTTTTAAATTTCATTTAGAAATAAGAATATTCTAGAAAGTGGAATAAAAATCAATTAGCGATTGAAGCTGCAAAAAAAAAAAAGTTAAATTTTAAAGAGTTATCGAAGATAAAGAGAAAATAAATAAAAAAATGAATATCAAAAGATAAACAAAACATGTTATTCTCCTTGAAATTTGATGTTATTGTATTTTTATTGAATTAATCATGACTTACTTTTTCTTTACATTTTTTAATATATAAAATAACTCCTAAAATTGATTGCTATTAATTTTATGGTGCATGTTTAGGTGTATCAGAAAGTGGCCAGTAAAAATGATGATCAGAACTTTAATAATTAAACTTACCATTGTTTGAAAAATGTAATTCAAACCCTAATTGTTTTTTCAATTAAAGGAGCAAAAACCAAATTTAAAAGAAATAACAGGTTTAATAGCAAATTATGCAATATTTATTTTTTAAAGCGGTTTTCTTTAAAAAAATATATAAAGAAAATCAACATATTTTGACTTGCTTATAAATATATATATATATATATATAAATGCCAAAAAATCACTTACCTAAAAAAATACTATTAAATGGGTAGTTCCATTCTTCCTTGTTAAGAATTTATCCATATTTATATTTTAAATTCCATGTATTTTTTAAAGAAAAGGATTTTTAAAAGCGAGTGTCGTAGAAATCACATTTTCGTAACGTGTTTTGCGCCAAGCTTAAAAGAGCTCCTCCTGCTACTATGAAATTTATAAAATATGGATTCGTCAAAGGGACATAAATAATGTCTCTTTTTTATTGCGTGTGTTAACCAAAATTAGTATTTTTCGTCCTCTGTAGTTAAAAAGAAACACACATTCACTTATAAGTTTTTCCCCTAAAACAAAATATCCATTTCACTGATTTTTTTTAATTCTCTTAATGAAATACACGAGTTTTTGATTGATATAGTTTAATACTTCTATATCGACTGATTTTTTTTTTTAAATATCCAAAAAAGAAAACATTGAGTGAAATAGAAAAATTTGCCGTCAGCGTCCGGTATTTACTTGACGATATAAGCATAACATGAGCTTTCATTAAAAAAAAAAAAAAATCAACGTGGTTTAAAAAAAGAAAAAGGTTTTACACTTTGGACTTTATAGGTAAATTTAAAAAAAAAACTGTTCTTTTTTTTGTTTTAAATTAGAATATTTTCTTTATTGATCTTTTATCTTCAATTTGTGATATATAAAACTTTGGTAAATAAATTAATTATTAAAATTTTAATAGACATTTCAAAATGGGGTGGGGGTGATTTAAAAACAAAAGTTTGCCTAAAATATTATATTTGATTTATTGGAAAGAGCATAAAATTTCACATTAACCCTGAAAATATCGTAAAAATTGAACCAATAGAAAAATTTTGATAGATTTTTAAAGTTTAAAAATTCAGAAATATTTAACTCGTAAAATTCACTTGATTTCATTACGTAAAAAAATGTCTGCATGAAGGCGCGACAGCATTTTGTAAACACTTTTTTTAAAAATAAAAAAATATTTCTATTATTTTTTAAACAACGTTAATAGTTTATTTTGGAAGTATATTCCATACAGAAAATAAACAACCCACTTTAAAAGGAGAAATTAAGATTTGTTTATATTTTAGTTGCAGTTTTCTGTTAGGGGTGTCAAAAATTCCTCCAAATTTCTGATACACTTAGTGCATGTTTAATTCATTTAATTTGTTTTGACTTATCTTCAATGAAAGAAATTTTACAAAAAAAATCAAATTGTTTTCGAAATTCTCTTTATTGTATTTCCACTTTTTTGCTGTACCAAATTTTTTCGCTACACAAAAACTTTCGATTATATAATGGTATATTTCAAAACAACAATTCCACGGGAATCGAAATCATATTTGGTATCGGAATCGTTATTCAGCATTTTCCTGGAATCGGAATCAGAATCGGAAAAAATTTAGGAATCGTCCCAACAAGTGAAACCAATAGTGTCTACTGAATTTTCAAGTGAAACCAATAGTATGAATTGTCATGTCACAGTAATGAAAATAGCCAAAACTTATGAAAAAGGATAAGGGAGAAATTAAGGATTAAAGTAAATAATTTTTGAAGAAATTAGAAATTTTAGCTATTTCCCTTGTGTTTACGTTACATGTAACATGACCAAACAAACATCATTTTTCGTGTAACCATTGAAGATCGAAATAATTGTGACCTGATAATTAGGTAGATAATATTGCTTATTGTTGAAATTGACAAAAAATGTAAGGAGTTATGTTTTTTGTTTTTTTTTTAATTAAATATCAACTTTTCGGCTAGCTGATTTCACTACAATAATGAAGAAGCATCCTTTTTATCGGCAGACCTGTACAATAAACATCCCGTACATATTTATTTTTGATACTCTTGCATAAATTGACCCAAATCCTTGGGGTTTTTCGTCAATTATGGTTCAGGCTCGATCAGCAGTTGCCGAAGAACATGAGCAAAGTAACAGATGCAGACGAATTTCAAAGCAAACAAACCGGACAAAATACAAATACAATAAATAAAAAATAACAAAACCTACTGTAAATTTCCTGAATATATATATATATTCATTCCTCAAGAAAAGTTGCATTTTGTATTGTTGATTTACTTTTATGCAATTTTTTATCAACAAAAGCTGATTTTTTTTCACGAAAAGATGAATTTTTTACTGTAAATTGTTAGGCAAATTGTTTTTTCAAGAAAACTTACATTTTTTTAAAAAAGAAAGCTGGCAGTAAACGTTTCTCTTTTCAAACAGAATTTTTATTATGAGATGAATGCTTTTTATGAAAACTGTAAATAGGTGAAAGTACAGAAGTTTTTTTTAAGAGAATGTACTAATTATTTCTTGTCAACAGATGTTAAGAAAATAAACAGAAGAAATACCCCCATCATTAATTAATTATGCAAATACATGTTGATTTTGTCTTCCAACATTTGAAGAACGCTTGGCTTAATCCAGTGATTGCCAGTCGAACCTGAGCCATAATTGATCCCAAAGATTCAGGTCAAGAGAGTACCATTCTTTTTAATTTCCTCTTTTTTTTTTACAATTTTTTGAGGGGATTATCAGCGATTGCAAACTAACAAATTTAACGAAAATTCAAAAACTTCAATAATTAAAGGTTTTTAAGGGGTGCTCGGTTTCTAATATAAGGTCCTAGTAAATCTATCCCCCTTTATTGGAAACACCCAAGGGAAACACGAAATCAAATTATCGCTAGTATGTTTAGGAGAGGTTCTTTTCGTTTTTTTTGGGGGGGGGGGGCGTTAGCGAGATTGCCCCCACTAAATTCCACAAGTTTATTTTTTTTTACGTTTTTCTTGTTACTATAATCAATTACAGACTTAAGTTACAGATTTTTAAAAATTTGCAAAAAACATTTTATAACTTTTATGTTGGGAGGGGTGGTCAGTTTTCAATAAATTTCGTATGCAGTTTATAATTGAAAAATGAACCACTACGTGAAAAGTTATAAAAAAATGTTTTTTCAAATTTTATTTTTTATAGTCTGAAATTTAGGTATGTAATCGATGATATTAACAGGAAAAAAGTTTTTAAAAAGTGAAAATTGTGTAATTTACAGAGGGAGAGGGATACCATCAACGCCCACCTTTTTTTTCAATATTTTAAGAAGGGTATTATTGATTTGACACTCTGCTACCATATATTTAGGGGTTGCTCAGTTTCTTACATAACGTAAGTAGATCTAGATATTTATACCCAAGGGTAAAACTTGCGGAGTATGTGCTGTTTTATGGTTGTTGTAAAAATGGAATGGAAATTTAAATTTCGTTCCATTTGGATCATTTTTAAAATTGTACTCCCAAAAACGAATGTAATCGAAAGAATTACATTCAACAATCGTACTTTTTATATATAAAAACAACGAAAGATTTTTTTTATTTATAAAAATAAAATTTTATTTACAAAAACGAAATAATGTAATTTTTAAACGGAAAAAGTCAATATTGGTATTTTTTTTTACATAAGTTCAACTCATCGCTCACATTGGAAATATCGACTTTTATAGGTTTTCGAGTACAGTTACAATGAATAAACGCCCCGACCTCCCCATGTTAAGAACAGCTTTCGGAATAGATACCTCCAACCTACTCATGTTAAGAACAGCTTTCGGAATAGACACCGTTTACCTTACAACAACAGGAAAACCGCATTCTTCGCAAGTTTTACCTAACTTAGCATATTAATGTTTTCTTTTAAGTAAAAATAATGTTTAGGTTAGGATATAAATTCCTGAAGTCATTTCCCTCAAAATAATTTATGTAACTGAAATAGGAATCTCATTGAATCTTTAATTTCTTGAATAGTAAGAACATGATCCACAATGGTCGATTTACTGCTAATATTCATTTTTGATGAATATTTGTCAGGAAAGCGACGACTTGTGGTTAATTTAAATTAAATTTCAATTACAGGATTACATTTTCAATAGTCACATGAGTAAATATTACCCATTTAAAATTTACCCATATTGTAAACACATTCTGTTTACATGACCAAATGTTCCTTTTAGTGATGTCACATAATGGCAGGCGGCGATGGTGATATTTCCTCATATAAAAAACATGGCCACATCGTTACAAAGAAAACCACCTAATTTATTAAATAAAAATTAAGTGCAATGTTATAATTAAAAAGAGATATATAAAAACATGCAGAAATATGGTGAAAATACTATACCAAAATGTCGAAGCAATTGGTCCAGTGGTTTTTTTAATTTATTGAAAACGAACATAATCAAGAGTTTCATTTTATATATATATATATATAGATAATAAAAATGATAAGGGGGGCCTGTTTACAATTTTGTACTTTTAACTAACAATTTAATGAAGAAAAGAATTTTTAATCCTAAAATAAGAATAGTCCACACAGCCTTTGACTTAAATGTAACATAGCAGTCACTGAGTTTCATTATAATCACTGATGCTGAACACATTCATTACAGGAGTATACTTTCGTTTTCCTCCATAGTCTGATAATTTATGTAGGTAATTCACTACATCATATATTTTTTGCATTGCATGTTTTCTTTTTTATTTGGAAAACACCTGTCCTCTGAATCATTGTGCTCTGCCCAAGTATTTACCCCTCCCCACCTTTAAGATTTGACTACCACCATAAATGATGCGTAAATTAACCCAACACTTACTGGATTGCCTTTGCAACAGGAACTAGAAACCAATGTGGATTGTTTATCCTTTTACTTATATTGCCTTTTGGAGCAGTGCCTAAACATTTTATAAAATTGTGAATAAATACTGCAGATAAAATAAACAACAAATTCAAAGTAATTTCCAAATTGCATTAGAAAACCGAAAAAAGTTTCCTTTCAGAAATAGTTTTTTTTGTTTTTTTTTTTTACATGGAGTTCACCACTTATCAAGGCCCAATGGCCACTCAGGGATAAGGGTTATTGTGTGTACAGTAATCAGAGGGATAGTGTAGTAATAGTATTGGAGAATTGATAAAGTGTCGTTACTTAGGGGGGGGCGGTTCATCAGGAATTTGTTTGTGTTGGATTTGAAGACATCCAGGTTGAAGTTGGGAGGGAAACAGGCAAGCGGAACAGTGTTCTACAGGTGTGCAGTCCTAAGAAAGAAGCTTTATTCGTGGAATCTACGTTTTGATTAAGGCACAGATAAGGAGTGGAGAACATTATTGACGGTGGTTTCAGCTAGTCGGGTGTTTTTTGAAAAAGATTGGCGAGGGGGGACCAGAGAATGGAGCTCAGACGAGCACTTGCCATGGAAATAACGATAGAACAACGACAGGCTCGCTACGTCTGTTCTGTGGGAAAGAGGTTGCAGGGTAGAGAAAAGGGCATCCCACACCAAACCACAAAGTCTATTTTGTACTCTGTCAAGCCAGGATAGGCTGTTTTTAGCAGCTCCCGCCCAGATGTGGCAGAAGTACTCCATCTTTGGACGTACTTGGCTCTTATATAGATAGAGAATTGCATCATTAGTGAGATATCTTCTGGAGCGGTAGAAGGATCCCACCATTTTCCCAGCAACCTTGGCCACAGACTTGATGTATGTGTTCCATTTCAGATCAGGAGTAAAGGTCAAACCCAGAAGCTTATCAAAACATGGGGCCTCCCCTAAACGAGAGCCATCCATTTCAATTGATGCCAGATGGTGATCAGAGCGTTTATGATGTAGAGATAGGAGTTTGGTCTTAGATGCATTAAAGGTAACCAGCCACCTCTTTCCCCACTGCACCATGTGCTCAAGATCAGAGGAGAGAGAATCAGAGAGAACATCATCATTTACAGCCTTTGATGTGTTGCCATAGATGGTCGTGTCATCAGCATAGATGTCAACGAAAGATTTTAGTATGTGTTTTGGGAGATCATTGATGTAGATCAGGAAGAGAGTTGGGCCCAGTATGGACCCCTGAGGGACTCCAGCATTAATACTGTGGGGCTCTGATTTCTGCCCATCAACCACTATTATGAGCCTATCTGAGAGAAATGATTTAATGATCGAGAAAGCATTTCCAGCTATACCATAGCTGGAAATCTTGTGTAGTAGGCCTTTATGCCAAACCTTATCAAAGGCCTTTCATATGTCAAGAGCAATTGCCCTAGAAATGAAGCCTTTGTCGAGAGATTCGCTAATCCTATGAGATATAACCGTTAGCACATGTGCTGTAGATCTAGCAGAGCGAAAACCATATTGCGTGTCGCTAAGAAGGTTATTTCTGTTGAGGTGGTTGACTACTTCTCTATTTATTGTGGATTCCAGCAGCTTACTCATGACACACAGGAGACTTATTGGTCTGTACTGAGAGGGGGATGACTTATCACCTGAATTCTTAAATACAGGGCATACTGATGAGATTTTCCAGGGTGTTGGGAAGCACTTCTCCTTAAGGCAACGCTTAAACAGTTTGGTAATATGGGGGAAAGTTCTGGTTGTAATTTTTTTAACACTATAATTGGAATACCGTCAGGACCAGTTGCTTTACTGGAGTCAAGGTTCTTGATTAGCTTGGCGACCTCACGCACAGATATTTGTATGTTGCATAGCGTGTTGTCTGTTATAGGAGGGAATATGGGGAGTTGATGGCCTTCATCGCACAGGGTAGAATTTGCCGCAAAGTTTTTGGCAAATAGTTTGGCTTTGTCGGATGCTGTCGAGATGACCTCTGGTCCATTAATAATGGTTGGGATAGAACGCACGTTTCTGTTCAGGATCCTATTTGCTATTTGCCAGATTTGGTGGGAACCAAGCCGCTGCTCAGCTACTTTGGATTTAATGGATTTAGCATATAGTTCTCTTGCATTTTTTATTACTCTTTTACAGTGGTTGCTGGCGGTCCTGAAAGCAGCTTTAGTTTCAGTGTGTCTATTATGTTGGTAGCCTCGGAAAAAGTGATTTCTGTGTGCAATGGCAGCAGCACATTTAGGGGAGAACCATGGCTGGCTGTTAGGTTTTTGTTGGAATTTTTTTGGATGGTATGAATTGGTCTATGCCAACAAGTAACCATTCTGTCAGGTCTGATACTATAGAGGACACATCCTTTTTACACATGGAATGGAGAGGTAGATCAGATATGAATGTATGGAAGCTATCCCAGTCCGCCATAGAGTATCGGTATACAGTACGGTGGAGAGGTACGTCTGTAGATTTATTATATTTCATTTTTATCTTAACTGATACGACGCAGTGGTCGGAGGATCCCAGAGGAGATAGAACGAAACATGAGCATAGCTCAGGGGAAGTGGATAGAAAAAGGTCTAGAAGGCTTGCGTACTGATCGGTAGTATCGGGCACATGGTTGGGCTCGCGGACAATCTGAGTGAGGTCATAGGCAATGGGAAAATCATGACAGAACCTCCCCTCATTATCAGTCTTATTTGAGTGGGTCAGCCATTCCACATTATGGACATTGAAGTCACCGAAAATGTGAATGTTAGCCGAGGGATGAGCAGACAGGATGTGGTCAATTTTCTCTGATATACTCTTAAAGAGAGTAACTTCACTGTTGTGGGGGCGATAGAGGGCAAATATAAATGCGGTGTTGTAAGCAAGTGCAGCCCGGAAGCACATATAAGATAGATTAGGGTCTTCTCTGGAGATATCCCTGCCACATGGGAAGCCATCTTTAATGATTAGTTGTTATTTTATGCTAATTTTTAAAAAGAAATTGTTCACTATTATGAAATATAAAATATCGACATAAAACTAAAAAAATTCCAAGTGATATATGCATTAAGTGTTACATGCAATTCTATAGCTTTATGATTCGTAATTGTAAACAAAAAAAACAAACTAAAAATGGTCATGAAACATGTTAAGAGAGTAATTAAAAAATAATAGTTTTTTAACTCTTAAAGTTAAAAAGAAAGCTTTTCTCTTCACCTTAAATCATACTTTGCCATATTTATTCTTCAAAACTTCTCTATTCAAACAGACTCCATCGTCTTTGTTCTTCGGCACTTTTTTTTTATAGAAATGGTACTATGGTCATTCTGATTAAGCCCATTTCTAGCCCACTACTAGTGGATTATTTATGCATGGGTGTCACAGACCAAAGCCTCGAAAATATTTTTTTCATAATTTTTCTTATCGTATTTTATTGCATTAATTACGTGTTTTAAAATAATTTCTGTGTATTCTTTTCCATGTATCTATTCTATGTTTAAGATTTTACTCATGTATTTATCTGTTCCTTGTTTAAATTTTTAATGTTTTTTTATTACTCATCTATTCCCTTTAATTGTGACTTAATAACAACGAAAAGAAAAAAGTAGTTGATTAAAATTCCTTTATAATTCTTTGCTTGCTTCTAGTTTCTCTGACTATATGAACATGTAAAATTTAAATGTGATGTGAGCAAATATATTGCTGCACAACCCACTTAGGATTCCTCTGTCACTATGCTTCTCTAATAAATTATATTTCTATGTCCAAGTGACAATGTACCTTGTTTAGCGTGAATGTGAATTTTTAATGTGGTGGAAAAGCAGCCCCAAACTACCATATACAGTGTCTCCAGCGATATCTATATAGAAGCAAGCTAACTGATTGAAATATGATTAGTTTTTTTTTATTTGTCATCAGTCATTTAAAAATAAGATCGTACCGATATTTAAATATAAAATATTCAGCATGCTGAAAAATGTTAAACGCCTGTGATTACAAATAATTTAAACCTTCATATGAATTAGAGGTCAACGGATATTTCTTCTAAAAATCATTAGCTTGAATTAATAGAATTGATAAATTGAGAAATATATGAGAAATACCAACCAAAGAAAATGCCAGTCTATATGCGTCTGTGGTATTGTCATAATTTGTTTGGATAAAACCTTTATAATATTGTTAGGTCGAACGTTTATTATCTGAATATAGTAAATATTTATTCTTGATAATATTAAAAGATCAAACATTTAACACGCTGATAAATTAAATGCCCATGGTTACAAATAACTTTTACGTTCATATGAATTAAGAATGAACAGATATTTAAAGATAAATCATTCAAATTGTTTTATTTTTCTTGAAGTTGAAGTTCAATCTAAACAAATTCAAAGTCCAATGTGCAAGTCCAATGTAAACCAATTCAAAGTCCAATGTGCAAGTCCAATGTAAACCAATTCAAAGTCCAAAGTGCAAGTCCAATGTAAACCAATTCAAAGTCCAATGTGCAAGGGACAGGAAAGCGGTTCGATCAGTACACACACAGACACGGTGACACGCCACCAACGCGATCCAGCGTACACAATTACCAACTGGCCGTTCTTTCCTTGCCTCTTGCCTTCCAAAACGACCTGAATTTATAGTTGTCGAAGATTAACTGATTTGCATATATGCACGAGATTTTGCGAGAGTTTCCGAGATCATACCATTACAAAACGCTGTCAGTGCCATCTTGGAATTCTTTCCTTATCCTAGCTTTGCAATGATGACAAAGCACACACGCACACCTAGGTCGTTTGAACGGTAAGCCCTCATTTTCACAGCTATTGCCACACTCCCCCCTGATATCATTATCACAGAGGGGGCAAGGAGGCGGCGACCTCCTTCTTCGGTGCTTCTACGGAGGGGCAGACAGGGAGCCTCATCTTCAGTTGAGCTCCCGTCCGCAGTCTGGGGATCAGTGAACCGGAGACTGCTAATTTCAATGCTGTCGTTGTCCAATGAAGCCGGCGTATACCAGAATGATGATTCACTGGTCGTGGAACTCGTTTCACTTTCGTCACCGAGCGGCGGCTGCGCCTGTGATGCCGATCGCAGGTCCCTGACGTGTCGGGGCACCCCATCAATCCACACGGCTTGCGGGCTGATCACCTCGGTAACATGCCCGGTTCCATAGCGCGTGGTGCATTTGCCACGGGGGTTCTTAATCCAGACAACGTCTCCCACTCTGATACTATCTTGTGTCACCTCTGGCTCGGGTAGAGGGCTGGCCTCTAACCCATTCGCCCTGACATGGTACCGGTACAGCGCCTCAGCCGGTGCGGTAGAGGGCGAGACATCGTCCTTAGGGATGACGTTGTACCAGTATAGCGCTTCAGGCACTGTACATCCCTTCCTAGCTGCAATGGTCTTGATGGCCCGGAGGTTCCGTTCTATGATCCCGTTCCCGCTAGGCACATGGGCGCACCGAAATCGTAGTCGTACAGCCTAGCTGTCTGTGAACTGCTTGAACTGCCTGCTAGCAAAAGCGGTGCCGTTGTCAGTCAGTATTTCGGAAGGAGGGCCACGCTCAAGGAAGACACTTTCCAGTCCCTGACAACAGCGGCTGCATCCTGTCGGCGAAGTGGCCGCCACAACGCAAACCTAGACGGTCCACAGTAAATCATCGTCAAAAAATCCCTGCCGTTGTGGTGATTCACGTCCACCGCTAGCCTGTTCTAATTGTTCTTTACGCTCAGTTTTCCCTTCTTCCACCGGGCAGGCGCCGGATCGATTGACTTGCAGGTTTCACAACTCCTCACCACTGATTCTACCTCCTTCCTTGACACACAGGGGTCGACCGGTCTAGCGAAGTAGAGAGTTCGGTTTACACCAGGGTGCCCACTCTGGCAATGGACGTCAGCAACATGGTCTGGTTTGAATCGATGCCCCACCGCGACGCAGTTCACAGGTGCCGGTTCTTCCATTTCTTTTGGCAGGTCCAGCCAACGGTGCGGCACTCTGGTTAGCCGATCCGCGCGATTCTGACAGGACTGTACTAGCATCACATCCATGACCAGGTTTTATTCCTCGATGGTTTTGGTTAGGGTAGCAAGCCGCCTCCGTATGAGCATTTCGCCTGATGTCTTCATCGCCAATCATGCCTTTCCACTCAAGGCATTGGTCGTCCACTGATACACACATGTGGAGTCTGTAACGATGTGCAGGACTCTGGCCTGCCACTGTAGTGCCAGGTTGACCCCCTTCACTGTGGCATCGAGTTCAGCCAGGTTGATGTGCCAGGAGGCATCTTCCACGATAGATCCGTTGACTGCCAGAGCAACACCGAGGGCGAGCGAGCTGGCATCCACCCAAACCGTAAACTCGCTCCCGTCGACGCACCATTTCCCTTGCACCGGATCGTCCTCGGAGACTCTGGCCAAAGTCTCCTCTAGCATTTTCTGCAGGGCGGGGTCGCGCAGCTCATCGTCCCACCCTCCTCCAGATTACTGCTTTTATTATGTATATTATTGTTATGTTTATAAGTAATGTTAGCGTTTTTGTAACCACTATCTTTTAGTGCCCGGTTATAAATATTTTTATGATTATTGAATACCTCTTCATTAGATGAGTTATTATTGATTCTACTTTCTATGGAGACGGGTATATGTTTTATAATGGCCGGTGGGTGGTTGAATTGGGAATTTATGTATATAGGGTTAGCATTATTTTTCATATAAGGTTTAAAGTTATTATTAGGTAAATCAAAGCTAACATCTAAAAAGTCCACTCGTTTCATGTTACTATTAATTTCTACCTTGAGTCCAAAAAATTTCATTTTTTTATGTAACAAAAATATAACAAACATAACAAATATATATATATATATATATATATATATATATATATATATATATATATATATATATAACAAATATAACAAATGTATATATATATATATCGTGGATACTTGAGAAATTCCAGATTCAGAAACTGGCGTAGGTAATCTGTCTCCTGGTGAAGGTAGATGATCATCTCTGAGCTGTATACAGCAACTAATCTGGTAGTTGTGTCACGAAAAAAAAATACATGAGAACTGTTGCTCTCTGTACCTGGGATTTTTGCACTGATTCTCCCAGAACATCAGACTGAAAAAAATGTAGATCCTCTTACACATGCCGTCACCATTGAAAACTGTGACAAACTATAGATTTAATCATTCAGTACATTACAATCCTGAAAAGTCAATTGACAATGAGATGATAACAACAGAAGCAGATAAAAAATATTTCTGGCAACCTTTACTTTAATCTCTGCACAGTGTCGATCCCTGGGGTGATGTAAATTCATGCATAAAAATGTAAACAATTGCGCAGTTCATGTCTACATGAGAATAGCAAATCAGGTATTTTATATATTGCACTGCGCTGGTGTGTAATCCAGGGAACAACAAATACTTGTTCAAATTTAACTTGCCATTTCACTGCAGCTGTCTTTTTACTCAATTTGCCATAAAAAAACATTGATAAAGAAAGCACCCGATTTGGGTTCAAGGAATGTTTGTACACTCCTGGATAGATTTAAGGCACTAGAAAAGACAACTGGGTTATTTGTTTTAGAGCGACAAAAACACAGATTGATGTGTAACAAGTTAGTCACAACTTGAAGAAGGAAAAGCGAGATTGTGTTATGCTCTTCTGGTAAAAGTGAATAAGAATTGTGTCAATCAATGTTTTGCCATTCGGTCCAATATTGCCAAAAACTACCATCTTCATATGCACTCGTTCTTTTCCCAAGACATACTATTTATCTGATTATGCATTTTTGCACAGCAAAATATTGCTATCTTAAAATCATCAGCGCATGGTAAAATCACAAGCACCAAAATATGTTAACATCTTGCCACTGTAACCATCAACAGAAAAACAGCCTGAACTTCCTACATAGATGGATAACGCCATTACCACTGGAGTCGTCCCTAATATGGATAATCAAGGAAGGTGTTACATGAAGTTGTGTATTTGGGTTTCATTAATGTTCTTGGTTATCCTGTTCGGAAACACCAGAATTGGTTTGACATTAGCAGCAAAGCGTTTACATCTCTGGTAAAACAGAACCACATGAATTGATGCAAAAATGCCGTCGATTAAGCAATACACTTATTTTATCATTGGACAGTCATACACTCCAGACAAGCAAAGGCGATATTTTGAATCTGGATGAAATACTTCCAATCAGTGTCAAGCTGACCAGCTAAGTTTGATGATGAACTTGTTGGATTCGTTAAAAGAGGTTTCTGAGCTTTCTCTTGAGCTCACTGTCGAAAAAGCTACAGAAGAATTATAAAAGACATCTGGTAAAACCCCATGAAAAACCTATTTCAGTGGTATTCAAATATATATAAAAAAAACTACTTTAATGTCTATATTGGACAAGGGTATCCAAACAATATGTGATAATCATCGTACAATTTCATTTTTATACATAGCTTATAAAATACTGGCTCATATGATAATAGAAACGCTGAAACCCTCGCTGCTAAAATATACCCTGAGTCACAATGTTGTTTAGTCATAAAACGAAGAATTATTGATATGATATTTGTGCTGCAATGAGTTGCTGAGAAGTGACGAAAAAGTAACCAGAAATTATATATAATGTCTGTAGACCTTAAAAAGGTTTTTTACCTTGTCAATAGAACAGCTTTTTGGAGGGTCCTAAGAAAGTCTGATTCCCTAAAAATAGGTTGAATGTCATCTTTTTTGCTGGTTGTATGAAAGCTTATATTTTCTCATATAGTGTTTTATCAGATTCCTGGAGTGAATCACAATGAACCTATACATTGTTTTTTTTTTCAAATCCCTCTCGATGTTGATGGCAAAAAACAGAAATATGTGAAATCCTTTACATATATACAAATGTAATGATAAGATTACTAATCAAATTCCAAAGGGAAGTAAGGAATTTTATATTAATCTAAAGGTTTCAAATTCATTCCAATAATATTAGAAACAATAATCAAAGAGAAAACAAACTTGTGGACTGCGATACTAAAAATATGTAATTACATTTATTATTTTATTTACAAATGTTTCAGCTTGCAGGTTCATTCCAATAATATTCTAAAGAATAAACAAACAGAATACTAACTTGTGTACTAAAAATATTGAATTTCATTTATTTTATATTTACAGATGTTCCAGCTTGGAAGCATTTAATGAACTTACTGGATCACATTTTCTTTAAACGTAATTATATTTTCAATCAGAGCTTATCTGTCAGACAGCAAAGACATGAATATTTACTCTCATGATGCTATTATATGACAAATTCTCGGAAATAATGAAGAAAATCACACATCTTGAAGATAATATTTGTGAAATATGTGTTTAATGTACAAATATATCAAAACGTATAAAGAGATCCAGTCATAAATTACAGAAAATCATGTGGCTATTGAAAAGACAATATACAGTACAAGAAACCATAGCACTAAGAAATATCTCTTAGTAACACATATGATAAATCACATTGGGGGAAAACCATATTCTCATGAAGTGTATGGATATTGTTTTTAGCACTAAGAAAGAACTCTTACAGAGGTAACACTAGATAAATGTTATATTCTTGTGAAGTAAGTGGCCGTTCTCATATTCGCTTAAACAGCTGTGAATTTATACTAAAATAGCGAGGATAGAATGCCATATAAGTTAAAACTATTTTGGTAACTCTTTTCCCAGAATAAATTTTATGAAGCATGGAGGTACACACTGGGGAAAAACCACACACTTGTGAAGTATGTGGATATTCTTTTTCTAAAAAATCATCTTTAGTTCGACACATAAGAGCTCACACTGGAGAAAAGCCACATTCTTGTGAATTGTGTGGATATTCTTTTTCTGAAAAATCAAAGTTAGTGACACATATGAGAAGTCACACTGGGGAAAAGCCACATTCTTGTGAAGTGTGTGGATATTCTTGTTCTCAAAAAGCAAATTTAGTGACACATATGAGAACGCACACTGAAGAAAAGCCATATACTTGTGAAATGTGTGCATATTCTTGTTCTCAAAAATCATCTTTAGTTAGACATAAAAGAACTCACACTGGGGAAAAGCCACATTCTTGTGAAGTGTGTAAATATTCTTGTTCTGAAAAATCAAAGTTAGTGATACATATGAGATCTCACACTGGGGAAAAGCCATATACTTGTAAAGTCTGTGCATATTCTTGTTCTCAAAGATCAAATTTAATAAAACATATTAAAATTCACACTCCAGGCCACTAAGCCAGACATTTTTATGTGGAACAAGCCTGGAAGAACTGCAATTATTATTGGTGTCACCGTTTCAAATTAACATGGCTTTAATAGAACTGATCAGAGAAATAAAATATCTGAGTCTTAAGAATGATATAAAAACTATATTGTCTTTGAATGAATTCAACATTATACAGGTTGGCAATGGTAAATGGCAACATCTATCCTTAAAATAACATTCGAATATAAACCCAAGTTGTGATGAAATCAAGTGTTAGCTTATGAGGGAATTCCTTGTTCTCTTCAAACTAACTGAAATAATTTTTTTAAATCGGAAACTTTTCATTCTTGTTCAGTGAATGAATATTATTTTTCTGTCTCATTGAAATATATGAGAACTCACACTGGGAGAGAAATTGAATGCCTACTGGACACTACCCTTGAGTGTCTAAGGTCTCTCTGTACATGGGTTTGCCAGAACAACTTGGCATGAGGATACTTTTCCCTAGAAGTAAACTCTGACCAAATATTCAAAATCACATAGTATTTGCCGTCCAAATAAGATCTACTCATTATGGCTAACTTACAATAGCTATTACGAGTTATGGTGCACCTTCTTCAAATGATGTTACCTCAAGAAACTGGACAAAGCTGGATACTCCACCAGACTAGATAAATTCTTGTCCTGGAATCCAATAAGACTAAGAGACCAAAATGAAAGCTATACTACAACGTATGAAAATAGTTAATTGGGGAGAGGAAAACATTTCTCAATTTCTTTACTAATTTATTGTTTGAGCGATAAAGAAGTTTAATAGAACATTCGATTATCTATGTCTCTCATATAGAGTTCAAGTGTTAGTGGGCTCCTTGATTTCTGTGAAATTCGACTGAAGTAAAATAAAATAAAAAAAATAAAATGGTCTCTGATAGAATTAAACATACTGATTGGAGCAACTAGCAGAATAAAAAAGCTCTTAATACTTGGAAACAATCGCTAATGAAGTACAGTTAACAACCATTAAGGGAACAATGTTCTTGGTTTCAGGAATCAAGCTTGGTGATAAATAAAAATTTAAAATACCATTATTTCTCAAAAAAGGGAGCAACATTTAACATTCCAATCTGGTATATTATTTGAAGCTTTCTCACAATGGGAAACCATCTCAACTTGTTTTAAACGAACCATTTTCTCTTTTCCCCACTTTCCAATGACTTTCTTTCTGTCTTTCTCTTCCTCCCAATCACCCTAAAATGCGTTAATCACATGCACTTTTTGCTGGCGTTTCCTTTTAACTTGACATAACTACCGAGACGGAATAACTCTTCCATTTCCTTTCGTTCATCTATCGTTTCTTCTTTTGTCCATTTGAAAAAACACATTTTATTTACTTTTGTTCTTAATATGTCATTTCTAATAAATCTACGATTTTCACACTTATTTCTTTGCATAAGCAAAAATATCCTTAAAACTTTTAGTTTTTATTTCTTTACTTAAAAATGTTATTTAAATTTATATGAATAAAACAAACAATTGGTAATATTTCTATTCTTGCAAAATATATGTACTGATTTTGTTATAAGAATTTATATTTATTCATAAAAGATCTACAAGCTAAACATTATTACATGGCCAAAACCTCAATGCACCCATCATTGACGAAACTATGCTAAATCACTATTGCTATAATAGATTGGAAGGGGCGAATATAACACAAAATGAGAAACTAAATAATTATTTAAAAACGAAATAATCACTAAATGATATAAAATTATTGTTATAAGAGCAAATGGCCATATGATATCGTTAAAAATACACACCATCCTGGGATAACTGAGCTGTTGCAAAAAACAAATAGCAGGTATAAAGTGACAGCATCTATTCTTAAAAGATCCTATTTAGATCGTAAGGAAGTCAAATGTTAGCTTCTAAAGAAAATCACTTGATTTCTTCTAACTGATAGAAAATAAAGCCATATTCCTGTACAATATATAAATATTCTTGTCCAGCAAATAAAGTGAAGTGAAAATAAACTAATGACAAAAGTCATATTCTTGCAACACGTGTAGTTTTGTGCTAAAACTGCGCTCATTATTGGTGTCGCTGTCCGAAATGACTATGGCCTTAATAGAGCTGAACGAGAAAAAATAACCAAGTATCAGGACCTCAAGAATGATTTAAAGATGACATGGTCTCTGGAAGAGATAAACAATATACTGGTTGTGATTGGAGCAACTGACCTAGTGAAAAAGAATCAAGAAGTACCTGGAAACACTCCCTGGAAGACCGAGCTGTAATGAATTACAGATTGCAGCCATAAAGGAAACAACATCTATTCTAAAAAGAGCCCTCGGATATAAATCCAAATCGTAATAAAATCAAGTGTTAGCTTCGAGAGGGAGCTCCTTGATCTCTTAAAAATTTATCAAGTAAAATAAATTTTAAAAAAAGAGAAGAAAGAATTTTAAAAACTACCTGGCAAATGCAAAAATATTCTAACAATTTCGCCTAAAGGGGCGGTTAAAATCTTAAAATGATCTCGTGATTGGAATGTATAAGATAGTGGATGAATGTCTGACACCCTATCCGATGTCCCATCTTCAACTGAAACAAAATAAGAAATTAAAAAATCGCATATAAAAAGAGAGCTTGGATTATCAAGTTTCATATTGCATATGAGAATTCATTGTAGCGAAATATAAATAGCCACTATAAAACGAACAATGTTCTAAAAAAAGCCGTTGGATATAAATTCGAACTGTAATGAAATGTTGATCTTTTAAAGTAAAATAGAAAAAGACAAAAGAAATGATTCCAAAAACTGGTAAATATATTCGATTAATCAAGTTCAAGAAGTATTAAATAATCGCGTTTAAAGAGATGGTCAGACTTTCCTAAAAATCATCTCTCATTTGGAATGTATGAGATAGCAAGTGAATATCTGGCACCCAGTAGGTGTCCCAATTTCCAGCTAGAAGTATTACACATTAAAAAAAAAAAGAAAATATATAAGATACATAGTAGATGTTAATTATAGAATCCATAATATTACCTGGAATGTTTAATATTTAGTTGGATCGATCTCAGTATAACAAAATCTGAGCATTTTTTACATAAGAATCACTACATACCAAGGCCCTGATGCCACTCGAGGATAAGGGTTAATGAGTGTACAGTAGTCAATGAGAGAATATTGTAGTCATCGTTAGTCGTGGAAATTTTTTAAATTGGATTACTTAGGAGGAAGGCTCACCAAGAACTTGTTCACGTTAGACTTGAAGATGACTAAATTGAAGTCAACTGGAAAGAGGCAACGAAAAGGAGTCCTGCAGATATGCAGTTCTAAGAAAGAAACTTTGTTCATGGAATCTATGCTTAGGTTTAGACACAGATAAAGAGTAGAGGAAATTATTGATAGTGGTTTCAGCTAAACGAGTATTTTTTGTGAGAGTTGGGCGAGGGGGAACCATAGATTGGAGCTCAGACGAGCAGTTCCCATGAAAATAACGTTGAAGAATCTAACATCACTCTATAGCAACTATATTACTTGTTTCACAAATCTGCTGATTGCAAGAGCATTTCTGATAGTAATCGTCGTTTTTTTTAACCATACTTAACAATTATTGTAATGCTATGTGATTTGGATTTTATTTCAATAAGTACCACACATAGATTAAAGTTTCCGCTGGATATCACCGATATTCTGACAACACTTCTTTACAATTATTGTAATATCTCCATGTTTACCCATTTAATTTTCATATTTCACTCGTTTTTTTAATTTTTATATTTTTCGTTTTCAATTAGTTTTTAAACTATTTCAGAGTTGAATAACCTTATAGTTTATAGTAAAATAAATTGATTTTATCTGCGTATAATTGTTTGATTTGTAGTATTGGGAATCCCAGCTTAATTGCTACATAGGTAGTTTTAGAAATAGAAAGTTATGTAAGTATATTTTCATTTCCCATCAGCGAGTTGGCAGGGTCTCAAATGGTTATGTTTGACAGGTATCAACCGAGAGAAAATGCATCGGAAATTAGGGGTGACATGCACCGGAAATTAGGGGTGACACGGAAATTATGGTCGTAGACTTCCGGTTGATGACCACATGGGCAGAGAGCGGTTTAGGCAGCAGAAGAATGCAGATCGGAACTTCGGCTCTCTGACAACCAGGGTTCGAGATGATAGGCTTGCCTTTAATAAAAAATTGAAGCTTCAAATCAATCTTGTCGTTTATCGATGCATTTGTCTGCAGTGACCACTTCCCAACGAGATGGCAACCCAGCAACCAAAAGACATCATCCGCTGGCCAAGGCAACTAGGTATTACGCATTATACATTTGCACGTACACGTCTAGAAGACTTTCATGGCAAGAAACGGCGTTAAAGATAAGAACACACACCCACACTAACATATAACAGTGAACTGCACGTAACATACGTAAGAGCATACACACCCACGTCCGTATATGTAAGAACGGTGATAAACACACAGACGCTTACTGTAGTAAACGCAAAAGTACTCGTAACAAGAAAAAGTAAAAGTAACAAGAAAAGTAAAAAGAATCGAACAGAACATTAAGAGTAAAAAGTAAACGATTAATTAAATAAACAGGACAGCAAACTTTACGGTAACAGATTTTACTCACCAAAGATTGAACGTTAGAAATAAATAATCATTTTTAATAATGATATTAGTTTATTTAACGTTCATAGTAATTAATAATAATTTCTCATTTGTATTTATTTTGTATAAGAAAAATTACTCATTAAAGTATGTGTGAAAATTGATAAAATTTACACTTGAAAACCAATAAACAATACAATTTATTGATATCAGGTTAAGGTTTGCCATTTTATTACATGTGAGTTTACACTTGGAAAAGAGTTACATCATTAAGATTTTACTTGTCTATGACTAGGGAACCAGTTACATATTAGCTTTGATCCTATTACATGATGAAAAGAAGTAAACTTTGAAATCGCTTAGAAAAGTTTTAACATTTTGTAATCACGATCACTACACTGATTTGAATTTAAATCTATTAAAATTGCATGCGTTTAATTCTTATGAAAAGATAAATAGCAACTATCTATAACACCTAAAAAAAAGTCTAAGAGTTTAAACAACTAAATAATACAATCTAATCTAGGTATAGGCTGAAAAACCGTGTCTATGTTTTTTACAAATATCATAATTATGTTCTTGTTTACGTTTATTTTTTGTTTGTTTTGAAAGATAAAAGACCAAAATTAAATCAAATTATAAGATCTCTGGAAAATAATTATCAGTTTTCTGAAATTATTTAAACGATAATTAATAAATAAAAATCTTAACATACCAAATAAAAGAAAATATTTTGTAAACTAAACTATGAATCACACGAATTCTGTTAATTTGGTTGGTAATAAAAATACATACAAAAGAAATTCAAAAGAAATTCAAAAATAAATACAAAAGAAATTCTTAGAATATTTAAAATGTACACAAGTAAGAAAGTTTTCTTTCCAATTTCATATATGACTTATATGTTTTTTTTATTCAGTAATACTATAAAACTATTGATAACGTCTATTGACGAAGGTTTTTCTTTAGAATTAGAAAATAAACTTTTGCAAAATGGTGTTCATAAGACAATTTTCGCTATTACATTGGATTCATTCGAAAATTTTATTTTTCATTAAAAAGTGGCTGAAGTTATTAATGATTAAATAGCAGTCAAATTGGAAATAAAATTATTTACTAATAAAATATATAAAATCACATTTATCTGCTTTTTTTTTAATTAAATTCTATTAACTGATACTTCAAATTAATCGTTACTACTAAGGATATCCAATGTCTTTAAATTATTTTCCTTATGCTGGAGTTTAAAAAATTAAATATTGACGAAAGGCTTTGAAATGTTCTTTTAGATGATGTACGATAAACAGAAGTTTCATAGTGTGGGGTATATGGTTAGAAAAGAAGAAGAAAAAAAAGAAACGTACCGGACGTATCTGCCTCACTCTTTGGGAAAGAAGAAGGAACGGATGGCCAGCGCATTTGTATACACGAAGGGCATCTTGGGAAGGTAGAGCATGATGGGAGAAGCTATTTTTTTCCCTGTCTCTTCCTTTTTTTTTTCTAGATAGGAGGATATAAAAGCAGGAAAAAATTCCCTGGGGCAGCAGAGAGAAAAGAGTCGTGAACATCTTCTCTTGAAAAGAATTTTGTATTGCTGACGTTCGGATTGTGCGGTGTGACATTGGTGGCGAGAGGCCAGGTGTGGTCGATTGGAAAAGAAGAGGGCAGAAACGTGCTGTTGTCGAGAGAGTGACTTACTCCTTCCCGAACCCAAGAACTGAATCCTGATTATAACGCTAGAAACTATTTCAGCGAGTCAAGCAGGTTAACATGGCTGACTGAAGACTCTCAACTAAGATGTTGACACCCTTCACTGGGGAGGATGACCTAATTAAATGGCTGGAAAAATTAAAGATGGTGGCAAGGTTGCAAAAAATCGAAGACGTGGTCACCCTGCTGCCACTCTACTTAGAGGGGGAAGCCCTCACTATTTACCAGCAGATGCGCGATGAAGATAAGGGAGACCTTGCCTCAATGGAGCAAAGACTGAAATTGGCTTTCGCTGAGAGTCCATTTGAAGCACTCGGTAAGCTTGCAAGTTTCAGGTGGACAGGCGAGTCTGTTGACGTCTTTGCTGCAGAGATCAGAAGACTGGCAGGATTGGCTGGTTATGTGGGGAGGAGTCTGGAGATGACGGTAAAGCTATACCTAGTGAATGGCTTCCCAGAAGAAATCTCCGCGAACATGCAGAGAATCACTGAGAGAAATACGATGGAAGTGGACGATCTCTTGGTCCACGCCAGAGTCCTAGTCAAGAATGTCAAGAGTCCAATCGTGGCTGCAGCTGTGATTTGAAATAAGTGCATGAGGCCCCACTTGAATGACGAGAGACAGGCAGCAAGGCGACAGGAGGGGAGGCCTGCCATCAAGTGCTTCCGGTGCCAGGGTCCTCATCTGCTCAAGGACTGCAAAGAGCCGAGACCGGGGGTCATCTGCTACCGATGTGAATGAGTGGGGCACATTAGCCATTATTGCGTTGCTGCACAGGACCAGGGAAACGAGTGAAGGGGAGCCATTGCGCCAGTGGTTCCTCCTTCTATGTGGAAATGGCGCACAATGAAACATTGCCTGAGTTACCGGTAGTAGTCAATGGGAAGAGAGCCATGGCCCTTGTTGACTCAGGCTTCACCACGACGTTGGTAACGAAGAATGTCGCTAGATCATGGAGCGGAGCCAAGAGTATTAAGACTGTGGATGGCAGGGAGGTGAAATGCCTGGGAGAGACAACAGCGGAAATACTGGTGCAAGGTGTGCCTATTGCACTACGAGCCCTGGTGTTGGATCGTCTGGTTGGTGATGTTGATGTGGTTTTAGGTGTAAGTGTGATCAACCAACTGGGGGGGCGCTACGTTGAGAGGGGGCCAAGTAATTTTTGGATGCCTCAGCGCAGTAGGAATGGCAGGAGTGGAAGGTGATAGAAATATCAGAACACAAAAACCAGAGGCTTGATGCATTGAGGACGAGGATTTCCTCGCAAGGTTTGATGGTGAGAGGTGGACGGTGGAATGGAAATGGATCTCCGGGCCTCAGGAACTACGAAACAAAGTAAGTTGCTACAAGAAAACACTGCGAGGAGAAATAAGAAAAGGATTCAAGGAAGAAGTGGAGAGGCGGATAGAGGAGGGAATTCTGAAACCGTGGGCAGGGGAAGAAAAAGGAGTGCTACCATTACTGACGGTTGTTCAACCCACAAAGAATAAAGTTAGACCGGTACTGGATTTCAGAGAATTAAACAGATACGTAGCCGGCCACACTGGAAATGGGATTGATGTATGTGAAGAGATGATGAGGAAGTGGAGGAGAATGAAGCAGGCCACTAAGATTGTCGACCTGAAGTCGGCTTATCTCCAGATCCATGTAGATGAAAAACTCTGAAAACATCAATTGGTTCGGTACAAGGGGAAGTTGTATTGCCTGACGAGGTTAGGCTTTGGGCTGAGCTCAGACCCCAAAATTATGACTGCAGTGCTGAAGACGGTGCTGAGTAAAGACTGTACAGTGGACAAGGCCACTATTTCGTACATTGACGACATTCTCATGGAGGAAGCAGAGGTGACAGCAGAGAAAGTGAGAGGCCATGTCGCAAGGTATGGTTTGACTGCAAAACCGGCGGAGTCCCTGGATGGAGGAGCGGCGTTGGGGTTGAAACTATGCCGAGATGGCAAAGGAAGCCTTGTCTTTAGACGAGGGAATGCAATACCCGAAATCGGAACCGACCTGACAAAACGAGAACTCCTCTCGGTCTGCAGGAGACTGATGGGACACTATCCAATCGCCGGCTGGCTCAGGATAACGTGCAGCTTTATTAAATGACAAACGGGCACTGATGGCTGGGAGGGCCGTGTGACAAAGGAGGTCACAAACATGCTACAGGAAATCATCGCGAGAGTGACATAAGAAGAACTAGTAAAGGGGGAATGGTACGTTAGCGGCGGAGACGCGGGGGTGATTTGGTGTGATGCCAGCAGTCTGGCATTGGGTGTTGTATTAGAGATGGGAGGCATGCTCTGCCTTCCCAAGATGCCCACAGAATTCCTTTCCTGGATCCACATACTTTTATCAAGGGCTTGTGATCTGTGATCAGAGTAAAATGAGGGCCATATAGATTTTTGTGAAATTTCTTTATCGTGTAGATAATTGCTAGGATCTATTTCTCAATTTGCCTGTACTTTCTTTTTGTAGATGTTAACGACTTTGATACATGTGTAATGGCTTTTTTGCTTTCATCAGAAAACATGTATAATATTACTGCTCTGAGTCTGAAGTGTCCATCACAACAGTAATGCCTAATGATGGACTGTAGTGTGTTAGCAATAGATCAGAACTAAGAAGTGTTTTGATTTTCTCAAATTATTCTTCGCATGTGTTTGACCAGTTCCATTTGGTATCTTTTCAAACAGGATTATTCAGAGGTCTCTGTAACTTATGCAGTTTGGGCAAGAAAGAACCATAATGACTTACAAGGTCCAGAAGGGATTGTAGTGTTGCAACATCCTTTGGAGCTGCCATGTGCTTTATTGCCTGAATATTATCTGTATCTTGTTTCCGACTATTTTTGTTACATATGAATCTAAGGTATTTCACGGAAGTTTGGAAGAATTTGCATTTGTCTGGTCTTAAGTGAAATCCACATTGTTGAATTCGATCCAGTATGGCAGCAAGACAATGCAGAAGTTCCTCTTGGGATGTACCTGTAACGATAATATCAATGTAGGCGGAAACTCCTGACAATCCTGTGAGTATTGTACCATAGTTTGTTGGAATATTTCTGGCGCTAACTTGACCCCAAATGGAAGGCGGTTAAATTGAAATAATCGCTTGTTGGTGTTGATAATGAGAAGATTTTTGGAATCTTCATCAACTTCCATTTGTAGAGATGTATTTGTAAGGTCTAGTTCCACTGTTGAGTTTTGAGAAAAATCCTCGCATACGGTTAGTGGATACATATGTGTCTCCAGTCTGACATTTAGCTCTGTATTGAACTCCGCATATAGGTGTACTTTATCATTAGCCTTCTTCATAATGACAATAGGTGCTGCCCAGGATGAGTAATTTGTAGGTTGGATTACTGATTTTTGTAGACGATCCAATTCTTTTTCTACTGTGGCTAAATGGTATCATGGTGTGTATGGTACAAGTCACTTTTGTCTGAAGACTGGCTTTGCATCTGCCTTCAGTTTAAAAGTCACTTTAACTTTAGAACAAACTCCAAGTCCCTCTTGAAAAACATTGGTGACCTTTGCTTTAAGTATGTTCTTAAATTTCGTTTCAGCATCTGCTGCAGTATTAATATTGAAAGAATTGAAAATTGACTGTAGGGGAACAGTGTAAATATCAAGTTCTTCAATAAAATCCAAACCAAGAAGATTCAGGGTTAATGGGTCAGAATTCAAGATTCAGAAGATTCAGGGTCGATGGCATCAGAAACATAGTACACACCTGAATTTCTTTTCCATTAAAAGAGATATTGCATGTTAACTCACCAGTTAATTGTATCTTGTTTCCCGATGAACCACTAGCAACATAAGTTGTCTTCTTACGAGTTGGTTTCCCCAACAACTCCCATGTTGGACATGAAATTAAAGTCATATCTGAAGCGGTCTAAAACTGAAAGTTTGTTGGCTTTTTGTTTATCTCAACAAGTGTATATTTTCTCCAAGCTCCGAAATTTGCATTGAAAGTGACAAAAATGAATTCGATGTGGCTTTTCGGAAACATCCTGACGTTTTTCTGTGGTTTTACTTCTTGGTTGTACAGTATTCATCCTGAAAGTGTTGTGATTATTTTTACCACAAAATCCATTCTTGTACCCACGACGGGAACAATATTAACATGTGTGTCTTTTAAATGGAAAACTCTCTCCACACTACCAACAGGGCACTAGCGGCTTTTTTCTATTTCCTATCGGGGATTTCTCTACTGATTTGATGTTGTTAGAAACCGATGGGCTTTATTGTTGCACCATTGTTGTGTCGTGTTTTAGTCTGATCAATCATTGACATTCTGTGGTCAGAATTGTTACTATTATTTCTTTGTTTTTTTTTCTACCATAGACAGCGGGCATATGCGAATGTTTGCCTCTTCTGGAGATTATTAGCCTGTGATGAAAATGAGGCATTTGAATTGATCCTCTGTCAGCGATTTCAGCCGATAATTCTCGCATTGTAAATTAAAAATCCCAGCATATTCGACAAAATCATCTGTAACATTTTGCCTTAATTTCCAAAAATTATAGCGCATATTAAACAAAGATGTCTGTTACATGTAGACATTGGTATAAAATGAACAAACGACACAGAGCTAGGTAGAAATCAAGTATACTTTATTGCTGGTCATGCTGGAAGTCTCGCTCTCCCTTCTAAGGTGAGTTACCCCAATCAGGGAAGGTCAGTAGGGGAAGTGTACCTCTACAAGGAGAGTTACACAGACAAGTAGCAATGTATTGTTTATACATGTAATTACCATCTTGTCCAACTCACTTTTTTGGACTCACCAGTCTTTTCTCTAGAATCTATAAAAGGGCAATAACTTTTATTTTCTTTATTAGAGTTATTTTCCTTTTTGCTTTTCATCGATATAACACTTATATTAATCGATTGTCGTGTTGTTGTAATTTTTTTGGAACATGTGAAAAGAAGTTTATTTCACAGCGACAGGCCTGAACTGACCAACCCAGAAGTTAAACACTCTTATACAGCAGAGGGGCCGCAAGACTAGGTGTATCAGAATTTTTTGGGCAAGTCGCCATTGCAAACATTTGGTTAAATAGACTCGCTATGTCTACAAGCTTATAACAATATGAAAATGCAATTTCAAACCCTAATTTTGCTTTCAATAAAATGAGCAAAGACCAAATTTTTAAATCATAAAATGTTAGAGGTGTAAAAAATTTCCCAAAAATTCTGATACACCTACCGCAAGACAACATGAGAGGGGGGGGGGTCATTAATTTTTTCTTTTATATATGGCAGAGATTCACCGCTAGGTGTGTCAGAAGTTTTGGGGAATTTTTGACATCCCCAACACAAAACTGTGAATAAAATATAAAAAACTCGTAATTTCTCTTTTTAAAGTGGGTTGTTTATTTTCTTTATGGAACATATTTCCAAAATAAGCTATTAAAGTTGTTTAAAAATTAATAGAAATATTATTTTTTATTTTTTAAAAAACAGTATTTACAAAGTGCCTGCGCGCGTTCATGCAGCCATGTTTTTTATGTAATGAAATCGATTGAATTTTACGAGTTAAATATTTTTCAATTTTTAAACTTTAAAAATCTATCAAAACTTTTCCATTGGTTCAATATTTAAGATATTTTCAGGTTCAATGTGAAATTTTATGCTATTTCTAATAAATTGATTATAATATTCTAGACAAGCGTTTTATTTTTAAATTCACCCCCTCCCCCATTTTGAAATGTCTATTCAAATGAAAATAAATAATTTCCTCACCTCAAATTTATATATCACAAATTGAAGATAAAAGATCAATAAATAAAATAAGCTAATTTAAAACAAAAAAGAACAGTTATTTGCAAATTTACCTGTAAAGCCCAAAGTTTAAAACCCTTTTTTTTTAAATCCATGTTGAATTTTTTTTCTTAAATGGAACCTTATAATCTTGTTATATTGTCCAGAAAATTTTGTAGAATTACGACAATTTTTTCTATTTCATTCAATGTTTTTTTAGATAATTAAAAAAAAAAAAATGACTCCATAAAGAAGAAATAAAATATATTAAATCAAAAACTCATGTATTTCTTTGAGAGAAGAAAAAAAAAAAAAAATTCGTCGAGTGTTTTGTTTTTAAAACAAAAACTGATAAGTAAAATGTGATTATTTTTTATCTACGGTGACACATATTTCTTCATGTACAAGGCTTCACGGCTTACACATATGTATTGTTTTTACGTCCTTTTATCCATCTGTGTTTCAAAACAGGAAGAAACACTGCTTCGCTAACACTGGTTAATGCTTACGTAATGGTGGTCTTTTCAAATAGTTGTTTAAAAAAATTCATTTATTTAAAAAATACATGGAATATAAAATATAGATATGGATAAATTCTCATAAATGAAGAATGGAAGCATCTATTGATTAGTATTTTTGGACGAAGTAAAGAATAGATACCCTGTAGCAGACGACACCGCCTGGCGGTGCCAGGTGCACAATTCAACTAACACCGGTGATTCGACCTTGACATTGGCACAAGCACACGGCGTCGGTTGTTTGTAAACACGTCAAATAGCAAACATGCTCGAATATTCACCAGCATTTTTTTAAAAATATATTTACAAAACCTTTGAAGATTTAAAAGAAAAAGTATATATTTACAAAACATTTTTTTAAAATAAGTAACAAAACGAACGTATTTAAATAAAAGATATTTAAATAAACGGGTGTCTCTTTCTGTTTTGGATTTTTGCAACCAAGATTGATTTTTATGTGCCGTGTTTTGGGGGGTTCTGTGTGCGTTTTTAAGACAATTCAATATTTATTCTTTAAAACATTAACTTCAGTGACAATATATTTTCAAAATAATATTTTTAAATATTACATTTTTACGAATATTCGCGAGCAAGATTTAAAAAAAAAAAAAAGACGAGGTGTTTTTTTTTTTTTTCAATTAAATTATAAACTTTATTTGAACTTTCAACAAACTTTTACAGACAGTTTTTTTTTAAATAAAAATTATAAAAAGATTTCTATCTTGTGATACTACATTTCATCTTTATAAAAATAAAAGTTATAAAAAGATGTGAATAAAATAATATATTTTTTTTATCTCAATTGTTTATACTTGTGATTTTATTATGCATAAAAATTGCCTCGGCCTAAAAGGATTTCTCCTTCACTGACCACCGACATACATCGCACTGTAAATAAATATTGAATTGTATCAAAAATGCACAAAAAAGAAATGGCCAAAACCGTATAGAATGAACCTTTTTTTATAAGTTTTATTCAAACAGTCTTTATTTGAACTTAATGGACTGTTGTTTTTTTTTATTATTTATTAACTGTTTTATTCTTTTTATCAAACAAAAATAGAACTTTTATAATGAAATATATATTATGGACTGTTTTTCAAACATCGAAATTTTTAAATTAAAGTTTTATTTAAAACAAAAAAAAAGACAAGGTGTTTTTTCTTTTCGAGATATTTTTTTTCACCATTTATTACTTTGAAATTTTATTCAACAATGAAATGATAAAAAAAAACTTTTCGTTAAATATATTTTTAAAAAATTATTATAAAATATCCATAAAGTCTATTTTTATGTCTGTAAAAGTTTGTTGAAAGTTCAAATAAAGTTTATAATTTAATTGAAAAAAAAAAAAACACCTCGTCTTTTTTTTTTTTTTAAATCTTGCTTGCGAATATTCGTAAAAATGTAATATTTAAAAGTATTATTTTGAAAATATATTAATTGTCGCTAAAGTTAATGTTTTAAAGAATAAATATTGAATTGTCTTAAAAACGCACACAGAACCCCCCCCCCAAAAAAAAAAAAACACGGCACATAAAAATCAATCTTGGTCGCAAAAATCCGAAACAGAAAGAGACACCCGTTTATTTAAATATCTTTTATTTAAATACGTTCGTTTTGTTACTTATTTTAAAAAAAATGTTTTGTAAATATATACTTTTTCTTTTAAATCTTCAAAGGTTTTGTAAATATATTTTTTAAAAAATGCTGGTGAATATTCTAGCATGTTTGCTATTTGACGTGTTTACAAACAACCGACGCCGTGTGCTTGTGCCAATGTCAAGGTCGAATCACCGGTGTTAGTTGAATTGTGCGCCTGGCACCGCCAGGCGTCGTCGTCTGCTACAGGGTATCTATTCTTTACTTCGTCCGTATTTTTTATAGGTAAGTGATTTTTTTTAATTTATATGTATTTATTATGTTTAGATAAAGTTAAAATTCGTTGAATTTCGTGAAATCTTTTTTAAAGAAAGCTGATTTAAAAAATATTGTATATTTTTCAATAAAACCTTTTATTATTTTAAAGTTTGGTCTTTGCTCCTTTTATTCAAAAAACAAAATAGGGTTTAAATTACATTATTCATATTGTTATAATCTTTGAAATATAGCGAGTCTACATAATCACTTCATTTGTAATGGCGAATTCTGACACTCCTAATGCACCGCTGAATCAAGTGAAGGTTAATCTACTCTTTTGTACAGCAAAGGCATGCTGTGGGACACGTAGCGCTGACAAGATTTCACTTGAAACTGCTCGTTGTGAACTTTGAGTCTTACTAGGATTCGGCGACATATGTGGGTTGCCAAGAACATTATAACTATCTGAGTCCGACCTCTGACACATTACGAGGAAGGTCACAACTTAGGTTTCTACACTGATCCATGATGAAGTTTCTTTTCTGTTGGAAAACATCTCGAGATATAGCCAGAAAAAGTGGAAGTTTCTCAATTTAAGATTCTAATAAACATCTTTTGCTTCCAATTTTTAAAATAATTTTGCACTGTTGTAAGTATTAGAGGGCTCATAGTTGATTGAACCACTGAAACAAGAAATGCTTACAAGCATAAATCTATATATATCTATAAGAGTGAAAGTGTCTATCTGTCTGTCTGTGTACTTTGTCAATTTTCCGTTTACAGAAATTTGATATACTGGATACTGAGATTTGCGAAAATCTTTGTAATTGGTTTTCGGCCAGAAAGTTGGCTGTTAAGGGATCAAAGTTCAACGAGTTGACCTTTGAGAACTCTACCAAACTCCTCCGCTAATTTTGGGTCTAAACACTTGAAATTTTAGATATAGGTTCCTTGGACATGGATCAAACTTAATAACTCGATTTGAGCCCAAAACAATAAATATTAAGGGGTCATAAAAGAGGTCAAAGATTGATCGCTTTTTTATTTTTGCTCACCTTACACCTCCAAACATCCGGGCAATGCAGGGGTGAAATGCTAGTACTTAATAAGCACAAATAGTTCACTAGTACATAAATACCCATTTATTACGAATTGACAAGTGTAAAAATGATGTAACATCACAATACAGAAAGAATTAAATGATCCTAATTATGATATAATAGAATTATTAATTTTTATGTAAATTATAAAATTATTAATTCCATCTACTACCTAACTAACTAATGAATTAATTTTATTCAAACAATTTTCACTACATAAATATATGCAAATAATAGGGGGGAAATAAGTTCAATCCAGCGACTGACACCCTTTCTAACTCAACAATAAACAACAACATATGCAAATAATAAATAAAATATTTATCAATATTCAAATTTTATTTTTAGCTGCAATATTTTAAGTCTAAAAAATTCTTATTTTTTACTTTACTAGAATATCTTGTTCTTTACTTTTCCAGGTTTAATAAAATCTTAAGAATATTATTTTTCATGCGCGCATTTTTCCATATAATAATAAATGTTTGAAGCCACAGGAAAAAAGGCCAAAAAAAGCCAAATTCAAAAGCGAAACCACATTTTTAAAGGTAAAAAGGCCAAAGAAAAGGCCAAATTGAAAATTAAAGAAAAATGAACTATATTCAAGTTTTTAACAGTTTTTTTTTTCTGAATTAGTTTTGTCGTGTTTTCTTGGCAAAAACGTTACCTATGAAATTGAAGCTGAAAAATATGCTTTGCCCCCCCCCCTCCAAGCATATTTTTCGGGTTTAATTTAATAGGGAATGGTTTTATTTTTAATATTTAGGCAAATAATCTCATTACAATACATTCTACAGTTTAGATATTTTTAACATTATACAAGAAAACGTTAAAAAAAATTTAGTACTATTTTAATATTAAATAATTTAAGGAAAAGTTGGTAAATTTGTAGATGAGAACTCTAAGGTGCTCCTGTCCCCCAAAATAACAGATGGATCTATCTTTTTAGACGATTAGGTTTGAGTATCTTGAAAAACTTGGGTAAAACAATTATTTTAGAATTCAGAGTGAGAGATCAGTCTTGCATATAAATTTAACATACGGTGATCACTCATTTCTAACAGGATAGCATTTTAAGAGCATATAACCACAATCTTTTCTGCGAAAGAAGATAAATTGTGTTTTTTACAAGATTATTAACTTACATTATTTAAATACCAGTAGGACCCATTCAATGGTGTTGCCCGGTGGAAGCATGCCCCCACACCTGCAAAATATTAAAATATGGTTGTTCTTGTTGTTGCCCAACCCCCCAACTTCCTCATGTTAAGAACAGCTTCCAGAATAGACACACCCGACCTCCTCATATTAAGAATGGGTTTCAGAATGGACTCCCCCAACATCCCTGTGTTAAGAACGGCTTTCGGAATAGACACCCCAATCTCCCCATATTAAGAACGGATATCAGAATAGACATCCCATTGTAAGGGAGGGGGTTGTCAAATATTTGTCCCAAATTTAACCTTGATAATCGTTGTCATAATACTCACCCACAAATACTATAAGCCAACAAAAAAATTGGGGGATGCCAGTGTCGGTCGGATAGAATTAGATTTGTTCCTCACGCATGCATATAAATCTGGCAGCCACTGATTTAACATGCATAATACAGGTCTTTATATCTCGAAAACTACTTGTATATGCTAAATATAAATGAGATTTTCTGAATCAGCATAGCCGAAAAGCTTTAAAAGTCGGCATTGTAAAGAAAAGTGTGGAGCTGGAGTTAAGGTAAAAATTTTAAATGTTCCACAAAAGATTCATACACCATATGAAAAGGCAGTTTGCTACGTGAAGGCACATTCAACGGCCGTCGTTTATGTTACTGCGTGCTCACGTGTGGTGTAAACAGAAGCTGTAAAATGGTGGGAAATAGTCCCTGGGTTCAGGGGTTAATACCATGCAAACATTGATTTGCAACGAGTTTGATTATCAGATTCATTGTCAGCGACCCTGATTACCCCTAAAAAATAAATTAGAGTAGTCGGTGTTCTGTTGTAGCGTATCACTATATTTACCAAAGAAAAAGTATGAAAAATAAAATTTGAGTAGAAATGATTTTTATTAATGGTCATCGTCAGCTCACGTAATTCCTGATTTTTTACAGAACTCTACCATAAGCATTTATAGGGTAAATCTGTTCCTTCTTTTCTAGTGTTCTTCAGTATTTCTATTGTGATGAGATTTATTGAAATAGAATATAGGAAATGGACATTATTGAAAAGTATACAATAACAATTAACATATAAAAATAAGACAATTAGTCATTATTTGCACCTTTAATGGCAAAATTTAAAATTAAAAATTTTATTTTATTTATTTTATTATTTATAATATTATTTATACAATAAAGATATGTTTATGAAAGTTTCAAAAAAAAAAAATTAATGTCTAGAATCTTTCCAACTCCATAAAACCTTTACAATGACGACTTTCACAAATTTTCAAGGGTGCTGAAAACGAATACGTACTTTAAAAGTGGCATAGAGAAATAGTTTTCATGATATGAAGAAATTACTTTTTCACAAAATGTGGGATCAGTTTTCTATATAAATTTAACATAAAATGAGCATCCACTTCTGGGCCAACTAGAAAGGGCGCATTGGGTGTGGGGGCTCACAGGTTTTTCTTTTGCTTTTTTGTTTTTTCTGTTTTCTTCTTTCAATATTTTTATTATTTTTTTTCAATAAAGACACGAGGACATTAAAGAAAAAAATAAAGAAAAATCTGTATGCTATACTTACGTGTGACGGAAAGGGTTTTTCGTCCATTCCGACTGCAAGAACTTCGAAACCAGGGTCGAAAAAGGAAGAGGTGCACTTTGACCTGCAAAAAGTAACAAAATAAAAAACATCATTAAAAAAACAGATCCAATCTTTTATCTAAATAAAAGGTAAAATATGTGTGTGTATTTGTATGTCTGCCAAAGCAGAAAACATTTGAAGAACTATGTATTCTGATGGAGAGGCACATCAGGCGGCCCCCAACGAGATACATGAACGTTTCTTATTCAACACGAGAGACAAACAAGAAGGTGAGTCCATTAGTGAATATGTGGCCACACTGAGAAAAATGTCGGAACATTGCAACTTTGAAGAAAAAGTAAATGAACACATACGTGATCGTTTGGTTGTGGGAGTGAAAGATGAGAAGATACAGGAGCGCTTGCTGGGCGAAAGAATGCTAACTTTGCACAAGGCCATTGAAATAGCAGTGTCTATGGAATCGGCAAGGAAATATTCCAAGTTGATGTTGGGAGCACAGACGCGTGGAAGTGAAACGTCTGTACACAGGTTACCATTAAAACGAGAGTGTTATCGTTGTGGAAGCACTGGCCACCAAGCGGACAAGTGCCAGTTTAAAAACAAGGAATGTTTTAAATGCAGGCGAATAGGGCATACTCGTCGGAAGTGTAGGCAAGAAGAGAGCAGGCCTCCTAACTCCGCAAAACAAGGTAGGGAAAGCAGGATGGTGAACAATGTGGAGGAAAATTGGTGTGAAGAAATGGAAATAAATATGGAAAGGCTAGACTTGCACACAGTTGCTAACCTTCGGACACCACCAGTATTAGTGGAACTGCTAATTAATCAAGAGAAAGTGGTCATGGAAGTGGACACTGGAGCTGCATGCACAGTAATGAGCCTAGAAAAATTCAATAAAATTGGCCAAGTTCGTGATCTAAAGGAAAGCCATGTCAAGTTGAGAACGTACACTGGTGAATTGGTGAATTAGTGAAACCACATGGGACCACAGACGTGGAAGTAATCCAGGAAGGGTTAAAGCATCGACTAGCTTTGCTGGTGGTGAAAGGTAATGTACCGACACTTCTTGGCCGCAACTGGTTGAATAAGGTAAAGCTGGATTGGAGAAGCATGTTTCCTTTATACCAGGAAGATTCCCCTTCGAGGTTGGAAAGGCTTTTAAAAGAATTTGATTCGCTGTTCAGTGAAGAAATGGGGTGTTTAAAGGATTTTAAGGTCAAAATACCCATTGATAAAACGGTGAGTCCCAAATTTGGTCGGGCAAGACCAGTACCTTATGCCATAAAAGCGGATGTGGAAAAGGAGCTAGATCGCCTGGAAAACCAGGGAATTTACAAAAGAGTGGAATACTCTAGGTGGGCTGCCCCCATTGTACCGGTTGCCAAAAATAATGATGAAGGCATCCGGATCTGTGGAGATTACAAACAAACAGTAAACTGGGCATCACCATGTGACTATTACCCTCTTCCTCGGACAGAAGATATATTTGCTACTTTGAAAGGAGGTCAAAAATTTAGCAAGCTCGACTTGAGCCATGCCTATCAGCAGCTGGAATTGGATGCAGAAACCCAGGAATTGCTAACAGTAAACACTCACCAAGGATTATACCAGCCCACCAGACTACAATTTGGGGTACACAGTGCTACAGGGATTTTTCAAAGGGAGATGGACAAAAGATTGAAGAACATTCCTTTTTGCAAGGTGCGTGTGGATGACATCCTGGTTTCAGGTAGTGATGACAGTAGTCATCTGAAGAATTTATACAGTGTATTTGCTGCTCTAGATAAGGCCGGATTAAAATTAAAGAGAAGTAAGTGCAAGTTTCTCCTTCCTGAAGTGACATATCTGGGTTTCAGAATTAGTAAGGAAGGCATAGCGCCTCTTCCAGACAAAGTAGCCGCCATGACAGAGCCACCTCGACCGCAAAACATCACAGAATTAAGAGCCTACCTAGGGGCACTTAACTATTATCATAGTCATTTGCCAAACTTATCAACTATACTTGAACCGCTTCACAACTTAATGAGGAAGGGTGCTCCCTGGGTATGGGGTGCTGGACAAACCAGGGCTTTTGAAGAAACAAAGAAAATGCTGTGTTCTGCACCTCTTTTAACTCATTTTGATCCATCTAGCCCGATTCTGGTGCAAGTAGATGCTTCTCCCTATGGACTGGGAGCTGTAATGGCTCACAAAATGGAAGGGAGAAACCAGTATGCTACGTATCACGAACGCTGTCTGAGGCAGAACGGAATTATGCGCACATTGAGAAGGAGGGGCTGGCCCTAGTCTTTGCGGTGAAAAAGTTGCACCAATATCTGTATGGGAATAATTTAACGTTGTTCACTGACCACAAACCGTTATTGGGGTTGTTTACTGAAAACAAGCCGATCCCTTCTCTTGCTGCTGCCAGAGTTCAACGCTGGGCCATATTTCTGGCTGCTTATAATTACAGGTTGGAGTATCGTGCCGGGTCCCTTAATGGAAATGCAGATTGCCTCAGTCGTCTTCCAATCAGTGTGCAAGAGCAAGATGTCACACCTAATTCTAACAGGATGCACATGATGAACTTGGTTGATGCTCCAGTGACTGTGGCGGCAGTAAGATTGGAGACAAGAAGAGACCCTACTTTGAGTCGGGTGTACGAATACATCCTGAATGGCTGGAGTAGGTGTATTCCAGACATGGCAATGAAGCCCTACTTCAACAATCGGACAGAGTTGACATGTGAAGATGGTACCGTATTATGGGGGAGTAGAGTAGTAATTCCGGCTATACTCAGAACAAAAGTGTTGCAGCAATTACATCAGACACACATAGGGATCGTGCGAATGAAGGCCCTTGCTCGCAGCTATGTGTGGTGGCCAAATCTTGATGCAGATATTGAGAGAGCCGGTAAAGCTTGTGGAACCTGCATACATTATCAAAGCAACCCCGGCAAGGCTCCCATTCATTGCTGGGAATATCCAAGTTCACCATGGGAGAGAATCCACTTAGATTATGCAGGTCCATTTTTGGGGCACATGTTTTTGATAGTAGTGGATGCTCATTTAAAGTGGACTGAAGTTTGCATTACAAAATCATCTTCTGCTATGACCACAATTGAAAAATTGAGAGGGATCTTCGCAACTCATGGACTACCGGTATTAATTGTGAGTGACAACGGTCCCTGTTTTACAAGTGAAGAATTCAAAGCATTCATGAATGCTAATGGAATTCGGCACATTTTCACAGCTCCTTACCATCCTTCCTCGAATGGACTAGCAGAACGCAGTGTACGCACCTTCAAGGAAGTGCTAAAAAGGATGAATACAGACGGCAAGGCAACACTTGAAACCAAGGTTAACCGATTTTTATTCACTTATAGGATAACTCCAAACTCATCAACTGGGGTTTCTCCTACCGAGCTGATGCTCAAACGGCAGTTACGAACAGCGTTTCATTTGGCAAAGCCAGACGTACAAGGCTATGAGTGTAAAAAATAAAATGGAAAGGGGGAGCAAGGTAATGGTGCCGCTCCGTGAATTTAAAGTAGCCGATCCTGTGCTTGTGTGTAACTATGGATCTACTCAGCGATGGATTGAAGGTACCATTACCAGACAGTTGGGAGCAGTGAATTTTGAAGTGGAAACCGGTAGAGGGCTAGTAAGGAGGCATGTGGACCAGCTTGTGAAACTCTCATCACCAGTAGCACTGGAACTTACGCCTGAGATACAAGCAGATAATGCTGCAAAGAATCTTGAGAGTTTCAGCACACCTGAAGTTTCCAGCACACCCGACAGTCCTGAGGAAAGTTTAATACCTGAGAGCAGGCATATGGAAGTGGTTGCAGAGACTCCAGCAGTGGTAGAAAAATCGGCATCACCACCCTCTCGCAAGTCAGGGCGTATTCGGAGACCACCAAAAAAATTTGAAGACTATGTTCGTGATCCAGAGTAAGATTGAAGGAATGTAATATATTGGACAGGATTATCTCCCTTGCACTTCAATGAACTACGGATTATCTCCCTTGCACTTCAATGAACTACCACTAGAGGGCGCGACAGTCTTGAAATCTGTTCTTTGTGTAAGTAAAAGGACCGGGTGACGATCTTTCCCTACGAGACGTACCGTCTGCCGATCCATCTATAATGTTATTTTGTCTTGTGCATTTTTATTCATTATGCATTGTTAATGTTGATACACATTAATAAATAATAATAATATATAAATTCCAAAATCCAAAAAATCACTTATCTATAAAACCTACTATTCAAAGAGTACTTCAATTGTTCATTGTTAAGAATTTATCCACATGTATACTTATATTCCATGTCCTTTTTAAATAAAATACTTTTTTAAACAAGGATTAAAAAAATGCGAACTCAGCTTTTTTTAAACTGTTCAAATAAAGGGAGACAAGTCTGATTTTATTCGCCTTTATCTTCCAGTGGCTTTAAATAGACATAATTAATATTTCTTTTTATTGCGTGCTGTAAACCAAAATTAGTATTTTGGTGCCTGCCTCGGTAGTTAAAAACTTATAAGGTTTTGCCGTTAAACACAAAAAAAAACAGTTGACCGATTTTTAAATTTTTTTTTTATTCTCTTAATGAAATATGTTTTTGATTGATATATTTTAATACTTCTTTATCGAGTGAATTTTTTTAATATCTAAAACGAGAAGCATCCAATATTTACTTGATATTCTAAGCATAACATAAGCCTCCATTAAAAAAAAAAATCAATGTGGGTTTAAAAAAAAAAAAAGGTTTTACACTTTGAATTTACAGGTAAATTTCCAAAATAAACCACTTCTTTTTTATTTTAAATTAGAATATTTTATTTATTGGTCTTTTTATCTTCAATTTGTTATATATAAAACTTTGGTGAGTAATTAATTATTTTCATTTGAATAGACATTTCAAAATGAGGAGGGGGTGAATTAAAAAAAAAACCCTTGTCTAAAATATTATATTTGTTTTTATTGGAAAGCGCATAAGATTTCACATTGACCCTGAAAATATCGTAAAAATTGAACCAATAGAATAATTCTGATAGATTTTTAAAGTTTAAAAATTGAAAAATACTTAACTCGTAAACTTCAATTGATACGTAAAAAAAATGGCTGCACGAAGACGCGCCAGCATTTTGTAAACATTGTTTGTTAAAAAAATGAAAGAAATATTATTTTTTAAACAATTTTAATAGTTTATTTCGGAAGTATATTCCATAAAGAAAATAACCAACCCCCTTGAAAAAGAGAAATTACGTGTTTTTATATTTTATTTGCAGTTTTGTGTTAGGGATGGAGCACTTTATTTAGTTTTGCAGGGTGCAGACGTCTGCTGCTATTATTATTATTATTATTATCATTATATAATAATATTATTATATTAAAATAATAATAATAATAATAATAATAATAATAATAATAATTTTGGCCTATTTCTATTTTTTTTGTTGTTGTTTATGTATTATTAATTAATGTTATTATTGTGGGGAAAAGAAGTAAAGAGAGCATGGCAGAGAGTCGAATTTACAAGGTTCTTTTGTAGAAAATATATCAACATAACAAACAAGGTTAACTCTCAATTTATAAAAGGAAAAAGATTTATTACATTTTAGGAAATATTTTCATTGAAATTAATATGAGTGAACAAAAGGGGGAAATTAGTTTGAGATTTCGAGGAAGTTTGAGTTGATAATTCAAGAGCCGTGATTAGTTCACGGGTCTGTAAATCGTAAAGAAAACTTCCTCACTCAACTATATAAAATAATTTTCACTGAAAGTTTTTGAGTAGAGTTAATTAATCACTCTGGAAGGTTCATTGAAACATGTGAGAAGTTTTAAAATAATTATTTTCATAAACTTAATTTCAAGTGAGCATACGATAATAAAAGGGGGAATGCAAAAGTTAGTTACTGTTTCTGTGTCTGTGTGTTCGCCTACATTGTCTGATTAGCTGACTGTTATGTTCAAAGTGTTGTCTTGTTAGAGTTGAGTTGCAGACAGTAGTGATATATGCTTTCCAACATTATCTCTGAATTTTTGTTAACTGTTTTTTTTTTAAAATACAAAGCTCTTTTAAAGATTCTCATCGGCTCCCACAGACACCGAATTTCCGACAGCTTGAAAAATTCTCTGATTGGTCAGAAAATGAAAACATTGAATTTTTAAAGTAATTTAGTAAAAAGGCGCCTCTAGCCGCATGCTCAGAAAACGTTTCGGGGAACTTGAACTTCCAGCAGCGAAAGAGTGAACATCGTAGCTCACCATATAATAATAATAATAATAATAATAATAATAATAATAATAATAATAATAATAATAATAATGGCAGTTTGCAAATATGTCTGCAACCTGCAAAACTAAATAAAGTGCTCAAGTAGGTGTATCAGAATTTCTTTGGAATTTTTGACACCCCTAACACAAAACTGCAAATAAAATATAAAAACACCTAATTTCGCTTTTTAAAGTGGGTTGTTTATTTTCTTTATGGAATATACTTCCAAAATAAACTATTAAAATTGTTTCAAAAATAATATTTCTATTAGTTTTTATTTAATTATTATTATTAATATTATTATTATTATTAATAATAATAATAATAATACTAATAGTAGTAGTAGTAGTAGTAGTAGTAGTATTTTATAATAATAATAATAATAATAATAGTAGTAGTAGTAGTAGTAGTAGTAGTAGTAGTATTTATCTGTAGTTATCTATATGAAACTTTCGTGCTATATGGTACCGGAACTTCTTTTAAATGAAGTAAAGTGTACCTGAAAAGTTGCAAATTCTGTCAAATTGTCCGGCAAACAACCTGGTCAAGTCACCGACACTGTTGATTCTTGTTGTGTGTAGTGTTGGTCTAGGTTGCTATGCTTCGTTCGTCTGTGTTTAGCACAATGCATTATCAGTTTTTAGATCTTGACTTGACCTAAGTACCATGATGGCAGGCTGCTCCATGTTTATCCACACCATAGAATTTGGTTGGTTTCTGAAGTTTAGAATTGTATCTGCATGGTATGCTGACAGATTCAAAACACTTTAAGGGCGCTTCATTATAAACTTTGTGTGTCTTGTTGATCTTGTTCAAGTTCGGAAATGCCTTTGAATATAAACAGTCTGAAAGCAAAATGGCAAAATATGTTAATTGGAAAGCTATTACCTTGGGTGTCTATATCAGCCATTTACAGGTTGCAGTGGGCCCTTATATTTTAAATTAACAATTAAAATACAACATCCTACTAAAATAAATATTTTTAATTAATGTCTCAAATAAAATATAAACATTTATATTAGAATGTTATGAGATGAGTGGAATATATTTTTATATAATTTTTATTATCTTAAAATTCATGAAACAATTAAAATTTTGTGAAAAATATAATTTCATTTTTCTAATTTTGGGAAAGGCAAAATTTTCTTTTATAAAATAAAATAAACTTCTTTAAAAATGTATTGTTTAGTGTGAGATATTTTACCTCAACTTCGTTTTGCTCCAGTGACAGTGGCAAAATAAGACAAACACAACAAGGCCTTCCTTAAAATTCAATACAAATTTTATTAGATTCTCAGTTGTACAAAGGGATGCCAGTTTTCCCCTCTGAAAAGAGCTGTTAACAACTTTGAAAGGTGATAGTCTTTCATCTTCAACAGGAAACTGGAAGTAGATTCATCTTTCTTCTAAGATCTGAGTTTACAGCCATTTGAAGGGGGTCGATATGAAGCATTCTGATAAAAAGATTCAATTCTCGCATTGAAACAATATTACAGAAGTTCATGATTAATGTTCATGGAAGGAAAGGTCATTGATAATAGGTCGGCAATTCAGACCTAAAAGTCTTAGGCAGACTTAAATAATTATTATTGAGCCTAATCATTTAGGCTTAAAATAAGTCTCAAGGAGACAAACAGGAAGAGGTGCGCAATGTTCCAGTCCTTCATCATTGGCTGTATTTTGTGGAACTGAAAAAGAAGAGGAACGCATACAAAAAGCTTGTCAAGGCAAACCCCACAGCAAATACAATCGACCAATCAGATTGGTCCAAAACAAATACAATGGGGGGCATGATGTAATTGTCAAATTTCTAACATTAGTAAATCTCTCAAATAAACAACCTCTCAAGTAACTTCTGGTTAACTACTGAGTACTCATCCCGATTTTCCTGATTTATTTATTTATTTATTTTAAAGCAGGAATACTAGAGAAGAATAAAAGAACTTAACATATTTTTTTATATTTCACATATTTTGTCCCACAAACGTGAGGATTATTAGGTGAAACTTGATGGCAGATGTTCCTCTATTTTAAGCCAATACAGTCAGTCTAAATTAAAGGACAGGAATTCCCTGACAAAAGGTGGGGAACTATCATAAGTTAACTCCTCATTTTGGTTAGTGGGCCAATTGAATTGTACAAAACTTGTTGCTAAGGGGAAAAGGCCACAGAGTAAGAAAAAAGTCAGCAGTTAGGAACAAGGCGAGCAGGACAAAACCAAAAATTTCGATAGCAAATCAAAGGAAAGAGAATTAATTACGAGGTCATTTCTTTGACGAAAAGGAACTAAGCGGATCAAAGCCCTCCAATGCTAAAATCGCCATTTCTTACATAAATTTAATCCCTCTATGTTTACCAGCAACAAAAGATTTTAACTTCCCCACAAGAGATTTGCACGAAGTGTCGCAGCAAGAGGGAGGAGAAAGCTGAGTAATTTATGTTAAGCGATATAGATGCCAGAAATTCTTTTCAAAGATTGAACGAATCAGTTCTTTCGACTTCTGTCTTCTTGGGGTTAATGTTACACTCTTCACAAGCAAGTTCTTTTCAACCGTCGACTGACCAAAAAAAAGAAACGACTTGCAATTTTTGTTTCGGCTTGACTTTTTATAGCCGTCGGGCAAACCCAATTGTCATGGTAATGCGAGTATCACTCATAAACGTTTTTCTTTGTAATCTAACGGTCCATGATTCACTCCCCGACGCAGACACGCACAACTCATACTTTTTGTGTGCTTTTGCGCATGCTCGTCACACTCCTCCCTGATCTCAAGATCACACATATGACAATGGTGGGCAGGATGTTTCGTCCGGGTACTTCTCGTTAATGGTACAGATTCAGGAACTTCCTCAGTGGTGCCTTCGTTTGCCAGATCATTAAACTCGTCCTCCTCTGGATCCTCATCATCTTCTGAAGAGCTTCCGTCATCATTTTCTGAAGAGCTTTTGTCATCTAGCCATTCATACAGCAGTGGGTCTTCATAATCTGATGAATTGAGTTCATCATTGATTATAACGTCATGTCAGCATGCTGGGCGCACATCTTTTATGTGGCGTTGTGTTCCATCAATTGATATTGAGTGTTGACTATTTATTTTTGTCACTGTTCCTGTACTGAACTGCGTTGTGCATTTTACCCGCGTATTCTTCACCCAAACCGTATTCCCTTCCTTGTACGGATTAGCCACTGTGGTCTCGAGCACCCTCACTTCATCGATACCTTTGATACCGATCTTATAATTGTATAGCATATTCGCAGGTGCTGTCATGGCTGTCTTGTCATTTTTAGGCATGATGTTGTACCAGTACACTGCCTCCATCATGCACCCTGTTCTTGCCGCAATGCGCTTTATAGTGTGATAGGATTGCTTAATTATACCGTTTCTGGAGGGTACATGGGCACACTGAAATCGAATGTGCATACCCCACATTTGTGTAAAATCAGCAATTGTCTTTCCATAAAATGCTGCACCATTATCTGTGAGCAATTCAGTCGGCGGCCCCCTTTCGCAGAATATACTCTGCAACTCCTTAATGACGCTAGCCGAATCCTGTTGGTACAACTGCCTCCAAAGGGCAAAACAGCTGGGACCACAATCTATCAATATCAAGTACACCTGAGTATCGAAATAGGTTATATCCACAGCAACTCTACTCCAAGTGTCTGTGATGTTAAGCCTACCTAGCTTCCAATGCATCAGAGCTGGATCTATGGATTGGCATTCTTTACAATCCCCAACCACCGATCGCACTTGAGTTTCAGTTATTGTTGGATTGACTAACTTTACAAAGTACCATGTCCTTTTCCACCGAGATGTCCACTGGACTGATGAATTGTCTGTATCTGAGAGTCGTGTTCCTGTTTGTGTTCAGCGCACACAAGTTTTCTGGGTTCTGTTGCCTTATGGATCTCATATATCCACTGCTGTGGTACTTGAGTAAGTTGGTCAGCTCTGCTATCGTGAAATTTGATGAGCCTTATGTTAATTGTTAGTTCATATTCCGAGACCAAATCTCGAAGCGTGGAGAGGCGACGCCTGATTAACATTTCCGAGGCTGCTTTGGTGTGTACTCTAGTCTGTCTAGACAAGGTGTCAGTTATCCACCGATAGACACAGGCAGAGTCAGTTTGCAAATGTATGGTTTTAGCTTTCCACTGTATCAAGCTCAACTAAATTTATGTGTTTGTCTTCATACACTGCACGGAGCCAGCTTGCGTCCTCCACCACAGAACCATTGCTTTCCACAACCACGACTGTAGTAATAGAACTGACATCCACCCATACTGTGACTTCTTCTCCACAGATACACCAGTCACCTTTTACTGGATCTTCCTGGGCTACTCTCAAACAAATGTCTTTGATCATCCATGCTAGAATAGGGTCTCATACTTCAACATGCAATCCAGTTGTGATCATATTTGCCCTTCGTTTCACAAATGCTGTGGCGACACGCAATCAGCCACACACTGAGAAATGATCAGTCAGTTTCCCGCACACTGAAAACACAATTCGGCAAGTAAGTCTATTAAGTACTGTCGGAAGGTCACTGCCACGCTGCCATAACAATTTTCTGTTCTCCTCTTGGACATGTAATCCCAATACACATGAGCCCAGTCTCAACTGTTCTGTGGTCTTGCTTTCCAGGCCAAACTTCTCCAAATGTTCCTTTACACGGGTTACTGAACATATGCCTTCATTCACAAAAATGTCATCAATATATGAGGACATGGCCTCATTTACATTCTTATCCTGACTGAGGATGGTATTAACAATGGCCCGCATTATTAAAGTGGCAACGTTCAGCCCGAATCCAAGGCAGGTAAGACAATATCGCTGTCCCTTAATTTTTACTGTCTGGAACGGCCACAGAAATTTGTCAACATATACTTGCATAGGTCCAGCACTGCAACGTTTGGACCCTGTTGTCGCCATTCCCTCAATTTTTGTAAGCAAACATCCACATTGGCAGAATGCACATCCACATACTCATTTAGCTCCCGATAATCCATAATGGGATGTACTTTCTGTTTATTCTTCTGCACAACAGCCATGAGAGGAATTAGACCTTTTGGAGGGCCAAGTTCGTCCTCAAGATATGACAGTAACTAACCATTATCAATCCACATCTGCAATTCCCAATCGTATTCATCATGAATTGGTGTTGGTGCTGGATACTTTGCAAGTCTAATTCTCAATGTAAGTGGAGGTTGGTCGCCCGCCCACTTCCACAATGTAGTTCACTTCTGAGTATCTTGGTCATATTTGGTAGAGAAGTCAGGCTTGGTAATAGTGATAGCAGCAAAATTAGCCTTGCTAAAATGTGGAAAGGTCACCTCTCCTGTGCTAGACACACCTACTCCTCCCAGTCGCTTGACTGTGTCCAGTCCAAGCAATAAATAAAATCCCAGTAAGTATCCATCCACAACTAGGACTTCTATGCTAATGCCCCGTGTTGCATCAAAGTCAACGTGCACCATTCCTACTCCACAGCAACTTAGTGTGCTTCCATCTGCTGTGAGCACTGGGGTTACTTTCCTCGTCCAATCCTTGCAACATGACTTGCAGACCAGTGACTGTGTGCATCCGGTATCCACCAGAGCTGTGCGTGGTAGTCCATTGATGAGAACCGTGGCAATTGGCAAGGCACCATTTACACCAGTTTGGGGGATGAGATTGGCGCTATCTTCTTGCTCATTTCCCGGACAAAATTGAGCAATGTGCCCTCGCCGCCGACATTGATAACACGTGATACGTTTTCAAGGTCTGACCCCAACATCTCCTCCTGTTGCACTATCCAATAGGCAATTGCTTGCCCTATGATTTAGTCCATTACACTTGTAACACCTCCATGAAGTATCTGTCTCCTTGGGATTAACTGGTGTCGATCGTGCAGCTAATGCAACTTGCTCTGGAACTGTCGGGTTAGTCATTAAAATAGCATGAGCACGCGCCAGCACATGAGATAGATCCAAGTTATCCATCTGGGATGATGCCTGCAACAAGTTTTCTGCATGTTCCAGCAAAACAGCAATAAATGCGCATTGCAGGCATTGATCTGATATGCTGCCAAACAGGACTGCTAGCCTGTGCAGCTCCACCAAAAAGACATTGACTGTTTCAACTGGTTGGAGATGACGCGCTGTGAACTGCTTCCATGCAGCAAATGGATCCAAAGCAAACGCTGTGTACAGGGATTTCTTTATACACCTAAAATCGGCCCGCTTTTCCTCACTTAATTGCTGGTACACTGCATAGGCGCCACCTGAAAAACACATTGGAATTACATATTCAATGCGCTTTATGCCACTTAGCTGATATATTAGTTCAGCTTTCTCCAACCACTCCACTATTGACTGTCCAGATTCACTGCCAACAAATATAGGTATAAGTTTTGGATCAAAAGCCATAATAGCTTAGATAGCTTGTCACAGCACAAGGGAGGAGAAAGCCGAGTAATTTGTGTTAAGTGATATACACACCAGAAATTCTTTTCAAAGTTGAACGAATCAGTTCTTTCGACTTCTGTCTTCTTGGGGTTAACATCGCACTCTTCACAAGCAAGTTCTTTTCACCCGTCGACTGACCAAAAAAAAGAAACAACTTGCATTCACTGCAAAACTTAAAGAAACAGCTCACATGCTCGGACATAACAACCTACTGAGCAAACCAAGCATAGGGTTGAATGCAATTTTGACACCTCTGATAGAGAGAGAAAACCTGGAATAACAACATAGGTTTAACATTAACAAAAACCAACTAAGAATTGTCCTAGTGACATATAGCCGAGTAGTCCTAGACGTTGCATCAAAGTCTACAGTTACCCAAAGGTGCTGAGTTCAATCCTGAACGAAGGCAGTGAAAAAGTAACATTCAAAAACAGAGAATCAGCAACTATGTCCCAAAGCCTAGCTGGAGTCCGAACATGGTACCCCCGTAATAATAATAAAGGGTTGGATTCGAGACTCCTAACAAACGGTTCCCCAGTTCGATAAAAAAACACCTGACAAAGGCCGGAGAGCAAAATGGCCGAAACATTGTGACAATAACAACCAAGATGAGGAAGTCAGTCCGACAATCTCAATCAATGAAAACACCGCATCTCAAAAATACAGACAATTTATTAAAGTTATTTATATGAAATATCCAGTCTCACAAAATAAAAGTGATTTTTTACTTACTTTGTTTAATTCATCTAAATATGCATTTATTTATCATTTATTAAGGATTATTCGCACACTTAACTAATGAATGACTTAAATAAAATAAGTTATTTTTGCCTAAATATCTTGTCTGTAGCAGTCGAAATTGCTACAATTACGGGCAGGAGTTAGTTCTCAGGGCTTGAAATTTAAATCAACTCTCTCCCTGGCTTGTTCAATCATAATCTAGCTCTCAATCACGTGACTGAGTACATAAAAGGCGAAATCAGCAACTCTTTCTCTTTTTCTCCCTGCTGGCTGGCTACAAACACGCTTGGGGGCTTTGGCTCCAGGCTAATGTACTAGTAGGGCAAAAGCGTAAAATTTCACAAGCCAACATAGCTATCATCAAAACTTGCTTCCACATGTGCTTCACACACATACTCTTTTCTACCACGAGAAACTAATCCTTTGCCCTGTCTCTACTATCGGACGCACGTGCCAACAACACATTAATTGAATACTTTTCTTTCTCTTTCTATAGGCTTGTCAGATATCTAATCTACGTTGTAGGACTCTTTAATCCTTTATCCGCAACATGTTGTATATGCACAAACATTCTTTACAAGCTACAGGACTACTCACATCGCGATACATAGACTAGATGCACACTGAATACCTTTTCCTTTTTTTCTCCATTAACCGCTTTAACTTATTTACATTGCATCTTCGAGTGGCTTCTGGGCCTTGATAAGTGGTGAGCTCCATGTAAAAAAAAAATAATTGTCTAATTATCTATTCCGACTACTACTGACTACAAACATATGTAAACTGAGCTATTCTCTCTGTCAACAAACCAGTGTAATATTCATACACATATTATGCACAATAACACTTCCAGCTACTAACAACGCTTCTCTCATGTACATGCTGCTAACAAACATGATAAAGTTGCTTTTGAATATAGAATGAAACTCCATTTTGTTTGTCTCTTCTTCTATATTAGTCTGGGTGCCTGGCGTTACCCAGGTGTTTGGAGATGTGTGTTGAGCAAAAAAAAAAAAAAAAAAGTGGTAGTAGGCAGGCTCAAACCTGTACTGTGAAGGAGGCAAAGAACGTGAACAAAAACTCTGACGTCTTTGCTGTTGCACCCATTATCAAACCGGAAGTGACATAGGTTTAAATTATGGCTAGACAATCGAAAAAAGGGCATGACTTTCGAAAATATCGTAAAAAAAAAGCGATCCCTCCCTGTAAAAAAGTGCCCAGTTGAAGGTAAAGGAATTAATGTTTTTTGACCAATTTTTCGATATTTGTCATCTGAAGTGTCGATCTTCAAAATGATACTGATCTTGTGAAAATCTGTAGTCTCTGTTGAAAGTTTTAGGCATACATACATACATACATACATACATACATTTAAACAGACAGGTGAGATTTATATTAAAGATGTCTTTTTTTAAATTCGTCTTAATACTCATTTGTTTAGTATTTATAAGGTATTATTCACACACTTAACTAATGCATGGCTTAAATTCCTGATTTCCCCATTTGTGCAATTCATTCCTCTTATTTGAGTCGCTTATGTAAAATATTAAGCTTTACAATTTTTTATATAAGGATTATTAAGATTATTTGGACTACTGTTCTCATTGTAACTACCAGCCAGTTGCAAGGAAAAAAGTGACACCTCAACAGATGTTTATAATTTTATTGAACACCATGAAAACTGTAAAAGAAAATATTACATTTAATAAGGAATACATTTTAATATTAATTTACGAAAGAAACTCAATAAATTCTTGACATAAATGATTGAATGTCAATTATCATGTTGTCTCTCCAAGGGCCAGTAGTGAAAATGGTGTGGAATAGTTCCAGAAAATAAGGGGACAGCAACAACTGGTGATAATCAAAGGAAGAAGTAGTTGCTGAAATTGATGGAACTACTATAGCCACAGCTACACTCCCACTAAATTATCCTTGATCATTGGTGAACCAGTTACTGATCGGTGGCAATTTCACCACAATATCAATCTACTGCCTTATTTATTAAATTTTAATTTTTTTTAAATTTATTTTTTAATTTTTTTTACTTATTTATTTAGTTCTTTAATTTTTATGTATTATTTTCTACTAATACAACCAATTTTTGTATTGGACGTTCGATAAATCTCTCAGTGTTATTTTTTAACTTGTCCTGACCCAGTTGGAGTTTAACCTTTCGCACCAGACTGTCCTTGCCTTTAATTGCATCCACCACTTTAGTCATTATCCATTTGTTGTGAAAGAGATTGTCTTCCTTGAGGAGTATGATGTCTTCAGTCCTTATATTTCGTCTGCTGGCATGCCATCTTTGTCTGGTGCTTATGTTGGTAAACATAACACTGAGTTATGTACCCTTAACCCGAGCTCTCCAGGAAGGAGAGAGAAAAGGACTGTCATGGCGGACCCAATAAAGGTACACATGTATGTCGCTTATCAAGGCTAACTACTGTGTCTTGTTGTCTTTCCCTTATGAGTGAAGTCCTTCCCTCTTAATTATACATGGTGTCAGGAGTCGGATAAAAACAAAAATAACGAAACAAAAGAAAAATACAACGACCCACCCTAAAAATAAAACATGAAAATACGTATGAACGATGAAGGACGCACCCTCACCACGTAGTAAACTTTTTTTGTTTCTTTGTTTGTTTTGTTTTTAATATCCAGTCAGTATACATATTTAATACTTTTTGACACTCTAGATAAACACAAATATGTCTAACCATAACGAAGCTTCACCAAAACATGCCGAAATCGATCCAATTTCTTTCATGTTACAAATGCAACAACAACAACTCACCATGCAAGAACAGATGACGAACCTCATGGCATGCCTTCTGCCCACCGGGCAACACGCCCCCATCCCATTGTCGCGCCATTCACGGGTGAAGCCCGAGCGACCAGTAATAGAACCTGACTCGTCAGACAATAAATGGATCATTTTTAAGGATGCATGGCTTCGTTATAAGGAGATGACACAACTTAACGATCCCACAGAAATCCGGAATGAGTTACGATCTGCATGCAATTCATCTGTCAATGAGATGTTATTCAATTTTATTGGTCCGGATGCCCTGCATAATGCTACAGAGGAGCAGCTGCTGGAATATATTAAATCCGTTGCCGTGAAAACCATCCATCCCGAGGTATACCGTCAGCAGTTCTTTGTAATGAGGCAAAGTGATGGGGAGACTATCACATCCTTTATTTCCCGGTTGAAATCACAAGCAATGCTCTGCGCTTTCAATTGTGGCAACCAGCAATGTACAATGTCATTTTCCGAAGACATGATCAAATCTCAAATCATTGCCGGATTACGGGACACCTCCCACCAGAGCAAAATTTTAGCAGAGATTACATCCCTGCCAACTCTAAATGACTTAATTAGACGTCTCTTGACTCTAGAATCTACCGCCAGAGCATCAAATCACTTCCGACCAGCAGAGATCACACAAGTGGCCCAATCTAAATCTGCGTCATCAAGAAAGTTTCCACCACCAGACAAGACCAAAAATGATAATGGCAAATGCAAAGGTTGTGGACACAAGGCACACCCAAAAGGACGAAGACAATGCCCCGCTTGGGGCAAATCATGCCACAAATGTGGCAAAGAGAACCACTTCTCAACCACATGCCATGGCACAGCATCGTCAAATGCCATAATGGGAGACTACCCAAATGACAGCCAAGATGAAGATTCTTCATTCATATCGACAATGACTGTGCAACCTAAATGACTAGAGGAAGAAGAGGGGATCCCGCATGGGTCATGGACCAACAACAAGTTCACACCAAGCCGACCAGAGCCACCTCCATTTTTCAATGTTACTATAACATTAGATACAAAGGCCCACCAACATCTCGGACGATTCAGACATATAAATATGAAACACCAACCCGTCCAATTGCTCGCTTTGGTAGACACAGGAGCTCAGACAAGTACAGCTGGTGTGGACTTATTGAACAATCTGGGGTGCACTTCTGAACATCTGCTGCGCACCAGACATCGGTTACGTGCCGTTAATGATGACAACCTGCCCATTAAGGGGGCCTTAATTGCCACGATGTCACTCGGTAAGGCAACATGTTCGGAGGTGATATATATCAGTCCAAGGGTTAAGGGCCTGTATATATCACAAACGGCCCTGAAAAAACTCCAAATTATCAACGACAACTTTCCAGCACAAATTAATAGTCTGGTAGCTACAACGAAGATGGACCACAAACCAACTGACCGAATGTTAGCCCCATGCGGATGCCCATACAGATCACCATGCCCACCACTGCCAGACAAGCTCCCGTTTCCAGCCACACCGGAATATCGAGGAGAGACAGAGAGCTGGATCAAATGCTATTTTGCCACCAGTGCATTTAATACATGTACACACCAGAAATTGCAGACCATGACCGGAGAACCGCTTACTATCACATTCCTCGACAACCACCAACCTAAGGCTGTTCACAAACCAATCCCTGTCCCTCACCACTGGAAAGAAGCTGTCAAATCCCAGCTTGATGCAGACGTAGCACTGAACATCATTGAACCAGTGCCAGCAGGGACACCAACGACATGGTGTTCGAGAATGATCACCGTGCCCAAAAAAGATGGCAGCCCATGTAGAACGGTTGACCTCCAAAATTTAAATGCAATGACAAGATGAGAAACACACCACACACCCTCCCCATTCAATCTTGTCAATACGATACCCCCAGGAAAAAAGAAAACTATTCTGGATGCCTGGAACGGATATCACAGTGTTCCTCTGGCTGTAAAGGCACGGGATGCCACCACTTTAATAACAGAATGGGGCAGATACAGGTATTTGCGAGCCCCCCAAGGTTTCCAAGCGTCCAATGATGGTTACACAAAGAGATTCGACACCATTACAGAAGGTTTCCCTCGTGTTGCTCGCTGTGTGGATGACTCTATCTTGTGGGATGATGATATGGCACTATCCTTTTGGCACACCGTTAGATACATCATACTATGTGCTGAAAATGGAATAGTATTTAACTCAGAAAAATTCCAATTCGCAAAAGACAATGTAGAGTTTGCTGGCTTCGACATCAGCTTAACAGGGTACAAACCATCTCAAAAATTACTTGAGGGCATCAGAAATTTCCCATCACCGACAAACATTACAGGAGTTAGATCTTTCTTTGGTTTGATTAACCAAGTTTCATATGCGTTTGCCCAAGCACCCATCATGTCACCCTTCAGAGAACTACTGAAACATAACAGCAGGTTTTACTGGGACGATACATTGGAACAACTCTTCCAGCAATCCAAGGAAACAATCCTAGAAAACATCTGGGAGGGCGTTCGAACATTCGAAATAAATCGCCCAACATGTCTGACTACAGACTGGAGTCGAACAGGAATAGGATTTACCCTACTCCAAAAACATTGTGCATGCCCGTCCACAATAGACCACCGTTGTGGGCCAGGACATTGGAAAGTTGTATATGCTGGCTCCCGATTCACTAGACCTGCTGAAAACCGGTATGCACCAATTGAAGGGGAAACTTTAGCTATAAAGTTTGGATTGGAAAGCTGCAAAATGTTTGTTTTAGGCTGCCCCCACCTGATACTTGCTATTGATCACAAACTCCTTGTGCCGATATTCAATGACCGTAGCTTGGACGAAATAAAAAATCTCAGGATTTTAGATATCAGAGAGCAGACCCTGATGTACCAGTTCAGGGCCATATCAATACCAGGCGACACCAATGGTGGAGCAAATGCCATGTCCCGTATCCCTACACATACCACCAAGGTCACAGCAGCGGAATTGGATAGCATGGAAGAAGCATTGCAAGCTGGAATAGAATCCCGATACAACCAGGAAACATCTCCTATCAAGATGGTGCGCATACAGCAAGAAGCCGCGATGGATCACCAATACATGAACCTCGTGGAAACAATAGAACAAGGATTCCCTGAACACAAGGATCTTCTACAGCCAAATATTAAAGAGTTTTGGAATATGCGAAGCGACCTATACACAGTTCAGTCTCTAGTATTCAAGGAAGGCCGCATATTAATTCCAAAAAACCTACGTCACGAACTCATCGACCAACTCCATGTTGGCCACCAGGGGTCAACAGTATGAGAAGCAATGCCAGACAACGTTTTTTTTGGCCTGGTATGGGAGCACAATTGCAGGAAAAGCGCAATCAGTGCAAGCGCTGTAACAAAATTGCCCCATCAAACCATAAAGAACCTGCAATGGAGCCTGTTCACCCAGAATACCCTTTCCAGTCGACAGTAACAGATATTTTCAACATGGCGAGACGGAAATATATGATATATGCTGACAGATATTCAGGTTGGACAGAGGTATCTTCAATACAACAAGACACCAGGATCTCCACAGTATGCAACATCTTACGCAGGTATTTTGTGAATTATGGTGTGCCGGAGGAAATTGCTTGTGACGGTGGACCCCCATACAACTCTGATGAGTGGAGGACATTTCTCAAAACATGGGGCATATCCCTCCGAGTCTCGTCGGCATATTATCCACAAAGCAATGGCAGAGCTGAGGCAGCTGTCAAGCATATGAAGAGGATATTAACAACAAATGTTAGCCCCAATGGTTCACTGGATATGGATGAAGTGGCAAAAGCACTGCTACTCCATCGCAACACACCACCACCTGACATAGGTGCGTCACCATCAGAACTTCTATTCGCTCGTCCCCTGAATGACCACTTACCAAACCCCACAAAATTTCGCCGTGAATGGTTGGAACTTGCCGACATGCGCGAGAGGGCCATTAACCAACGTTTCCTCAACAACATGAAACACACTGAAAACAGGCAACAACTCAACCCACTAAGAATTGGGGAACATGTGTCAATTCAAAACCAACATGGACACAAACCACTGCGCTGGGATAACACCGGCACGATTGTTGAAACTCTCCCCCACAGACAATACTGTGTATTAGTTGATGGCAGCAGAAGAACCACACTCCGAAACCACCGTTACCTTCGCAAAATAAGCATGGATAGCCGCAACCTGGCTCATGATGACACCCTACCAGATGACCTACCAAACAGAATCAGGATCCATTCCCCACAGTCATCTACAAACTCAAACCCAGTACGCCCAGACAGCCAATAACACCCTCAAATACAAATAACACCAACCCCACCTTCCACACCAGGTACTCAAATAAAGAATGAACCCCTGAAAATGACAGATACGGGGCAGAATGAAAGATCTGAAGCTAGGTCTAGATCTATCCGTAACAGACGATTACCGTCTAGATTTAAGGACTTCCAGCTTGGATGATAATAATAATAATAATGAAAAAAAAAAAAGACTTTAAATAAAAAATAAATAAATAAATAAATAAATAAAAATAACATGTAAACATAACACTGAGTTATATACCCTTAACCCGAGCTCTCCAGGAAGGAGAGAGAAAAGGACTGTCATGGCGGACCCAATAAAGGTACACATGTACGTCGCTTATCGAGGCTAACTACTGTGTCTTGTTGTCTTTCCCTTATGAGTGAAGTCCTTCCCTCTTAATTATACAATGTTAACTAGCTGTCCCTTTGCCAACTGCTCCAGAATTGTTCCACAAGGTACTGGACTGTGCCATCTCTTCCTAGCATATAAGTCTTTCTTTAAAAACTTCTCAGGTGGTGGCAGTGATGCAGTTGCCTTCATTTGTATTAATTGGTTTGGTGCTAGGGGCTTGAAACTCTTTGGGTCATTAATTGTGTCTAATGTAAGTGAACAGTCATTCACAATCATCATTGCCTCATGCAAGAATGTTCGTCGCATGAAATCATCCAATCTACCAGTTGCTGAAGCTAACACAGTGCTCATTACACTTTTGACTGTGCATATTTGCCATTTCCATACACCGCCCATATGGCTTGCTCCTGAAACATTCACTTTGAAGTCACATTGCTTCTCAGCAAGGAAACTTGCAACTCTGTTTTCATCCAATTCTTTAATGACTTTCTCAAGTTGACTCTTTCCACCTACAAATTCGTTCCTTGGTCAGACTGTATTTGTTTCACTGCACCTCTGAGAGCTAAAAAACATCTCAAGGCATTTAGAAAAACATCAGTGGAGAGGTCTTCCAACATCTCTAGATGGATGGCTCTGGAGCTAAAGCATGTGAATAGAAGATCATATCTCTTTATTTCCCTTTTTTGTATAAAAGGGTCTGAATCAGTCTATTCCTATGTGTAAGAATGGCAGAAATAGTTTGACTCCTTCAACAGAAAGATCTGCCATGTGTTGTTCTTCCAGGGGTCTGCACATTTTTCAGCAAGTAACACAATTCTTAAGATATTTTTCCACTATCTTGCTGGCACTGATAATCCAGTTGCTATTGGCTCAAATTTCGTTTAGGGTCATTCCCCGACCTTGGTGCTGTATGTTCTGATGATAAAATTCAATAATTAAATGAGTCATAAGGCCCTCTTTTGGCAGTATTATTGGGTGCCTCATCTAAATTGATGTAGATTCCTTTAAATGCCTTCCAACTCTTAGAATCCATCTTTAATGGTAGGGTCAAGTCAGTAAAGCTACTGCTTTTTTTTCAATTGCTCTGGATTCTTACCGAGGACTATGAACTCCTCTTCCCACATTTCCCTTTGTGCAACACTGATGACTGCAAAAGAGGCTGATTCTCTTTCTCTTACACTTATATGACTTGATTGGGACTTGTTTGCCAGGCGCTTTATTCAAGTGACTACTTTTAGGATTTTATTCCAATTTTGCAACCTGGAGAATCTGTTGAAGAAATATTCTGTTTGAGTGAGCATGGTTTTCAGAACCCTCACTTCAGGGTCCTCAATGGTTGGTTCAGGACACCCTTGAATGGTAATGAGCTCACAGTCCGATAAGAATTTTGGTCCAGTAAGCCAATTTGAGCTAATCAGTTCTCCCACCATTAGCCCTCTAGATGCATGATCAGCAGGGTTTTGTTTGGTATCAATGTATAACCACTGGCTAGGATCAGTGCTATCTCTAAATTTTTGGACTCTGTTAGAAACAAAGACATGAAATCGTCTAGCTCATTTTTTTACATAACCCAGAACAACTTAGGAATCTGTCCAGAAATACTCTTGGTCCACCTTTAAGTCCATTTCTTCCTTCAAGAAGTTACCTACTGCTGCCGAGACTGTAGTTGCAACTAGTTCAAGACAAGGCACAGTGACAACCTTACTGTGTGCCACTTTGACTTTACCCATGATTAATGTACAATGCACTTTCTTTCTTGCAACAACTCGCAAATAGGTACATTGGCCATACCCAGTGTTGTTAACATCAGAAAAATGGTGTAGCTCTATTTTTTTCAATTGAGCCGATATTGTTTAGGATGAAGCATCTTTGTATCTGGACTAGTTTGAGGTTATTTACATCCCTAATCCATGACTTTCACCTTGGTTTTAGTTCAAAATGGAGAAACAAATCCCATCCAACCCCTTGTTTACACATCTCCTGTAGTACCCCCTTACCGACTAGCACAAAGGGTGCAATAAATTCCAATGGATTATACACACTAGCCACTGTTGACAGAATTCCGTGCTGGGTAGCTGCTCCTGGGTCGAGAGTGATGTTGAAAGCAAATATTTCCGTGTCCGTTTCCATTTTACCCTTAGTACACTTTGTGTTGGAAGAATATTGCGATTCAAATCTATTTCTTTGGTTGTGGTGTCACTATTGCCTCCCAAGACTTTATCTAAGAGTCCTTTCTTGTTTGACACGAACTTGTGTAAATGTAGCTGACCCTTTGCACAGATTTCATTTGCTTCACAGATCAACTGTTTTGCTTCTTCATCTGTCTTAACACTGATGAGGCTATCATTCACATAGAAGTTCCTTTGGATAAATGCCGCAGCCAGAGGATACTCCTTTTGATACTTGTTGACTAGATATTTGAATCCATAATTCGCACAACCTGGAGATGAGGATGCAGCAAAAATGTGGACTCACATATGATATTCCTTCGGTTCAGTTTTTGTGTCTCCATCCTTCCACCAGAGGAATCCAAGAAAGTCTCTATCTCTCTGACATGAAAGCGATGGAACATCCTTTCTACATCACTTATAAGAGCAATGCAATGTTCCTGGAACCTGCACAGTACTCCGGGTAGTGCATTGATCAAATCAGGTCTTGTCAGGAGATGATCATTTAATAGTGTGTTCTTGAATTTAGAAGAGCAGTCAAACATAACTCTGATTTTTTCCAGGTTTTCTTGGATGATACACGCCATGGTGAAGAATGTACCATGTGCTACCATCGTTTGACGCACCACAGACTTCTTCAGCATCTACTTCATTGATGACTTGGTCCATAAATTTGATGTAATCTTCTTCAAATTTTTTTATAAATTTGGCCTTGAGATTTTTAAGATAAACTTTGGCCAAATGTTCATTTTTTGGAAGATGGGGCATACACAAAAAGATAATGGCATTTGTCTATGCCCCTAATTATTACATTGAATTTCCTCCTTTAATATCTTTATGTCTTCTTGAGACACATTCTTTCCTTTAGGATTTATGTCCCAGACGTTCATCTCCAAGGCTCTTATTACTGAAGCAGGTGTAATAGGTGGAATCTCCTTGGAAGAGATTCGGTAACAATGTCCAACTGTGTTTCTTGGGTTGTTCAGATGTGCTGTTGGTCCCACTATGCACCATCCGAGATCTGTCTTTACAGCAAATGGATCATTATTCTTCCCTGTGATCACTTTTCTTGGTTTTAGGGCATCTGCCCAGTCATACCCAATTAGCAATCCAACAGGACATTCTAACTCATCTGACATTTCATTTGCTATATTTATGAGATGTTTTCATGCTTCTGCTGTTTTGTGGGTAAATATACTATTCCTTTCCAGAGGGATGTATTCTAGAATCTAGGTGGACGGCAATTCTATTTGTTTTTGTGAGAAATACACTCTTACTTTCAGTCCCGAAATATGTCAGCCGTTCTCTATTTTATTTCAACTGGCTATTGATCATAACTTCACTCGAATGGGCTCAGAGTTTACCTTAATTCTCTTACAAATATCTTCATTGATAAATCTGTTGCTGCTTAGGGTATTTAGTAAGATACACCAATATTTCTGGACTTTCAGAGTTTGTGCAGGAGAGCTAAACTGGTATGATCATAGATGTATGATTGCTGTTGCTCATCCTATTGCAGTACAAGGTTGTAGCACCGTTTTCTTCCCTGGTTATATCAATTTCATTGTACCTAGATTTGTCCTCATGAAGTGGTGTTGGATGTGCAAATGTTGCAAATAACTTTCTTCTTACAATCTTTTGCAAAGTGGCCCACCCTGAGAGCCAACTAAGACACATATTTTTGCTGAGGATAAAACTCCTTTTCTTGTCAAGTGATAGAGCTAGAAATTGTTAACATTTGTAAATAAAGTTAGCATGCTCACAGAGGTAGCACTGCATTGGCTGTAATATTGTGTTCTCGGAATCATTACATTTGAAGGATTTCTGACCTTTCTTCATCTTGAGGTCTCTTCCTTTGGATGAGGTTGCTGAAGTTGCTAGTGCATTTACTCTGGTCTGAATTTTCTCCAAATCTTTTTCAGTTTGGTTCAAGTCATGAAGGGAGGAAATTGGATTGTATGCTATTCGTGCTTCCTCCACCACAATTTCTGTAAATTCCGGAAAGCCTGGGTATAGTAGGTTCTTATCTACAGATTTAGTGACATACCTATATAGTAATCTGTGATCCAACAAGGAAGTTTTCGAAGTAATTTTTGATTCTATTCACAGTCATTCAACATGTGCAGACCAGAAATATGAAACATTGCACTGCTGCATATTGTAAGAAAGTCACTGAAATCCCTGAGCTTGAAGGATTCTCTGGGTCCTATTCTCGGCCAGTTTTTGAGCTTTTCTCTGAATGCTCATTGTATTGCAAAGGGGTGATCATAGAGCTTCTGCAGAATATCCTAAGCTTGGATATATGCCTCTTCATCTGTTCAATAAAACATTCCCTGTAATGCTGAAAGAGTCTCACCACCTATGTATCTTTTTAAGTAAAATAACTTATATACTGGGCTCTGACAGCCCATTCTATTAGTGACTTAAATATGGTGCTCCACTCAATAAATTCAAGTGGGTCTCCTTTAAAAACAAATGGTTCTGGTGGGGAGTTTCAGCACTAGTAAGGACTCCTTTAGTGCTTGAATAAGTTTATCCTTTCTATCAGTTTTTTTTTTTTTTTTTTTTTTTGTGGTTGGGTTAGAAGCTATTTGGAGAGTTTTATTGTTTGACTTACTGTAGATAAATTCAATTGAGGTGTTTTCTAATTCGGACTTCTCCAGTACATTGTTGCTATTTGCTTCTGCATAAGCACTGTACTCTACCTAGGTCTCTTTGATTTTCCAGCTCCCTGAGCGTTTCCTTTAATTTAGAAATTTCCTGGTTTCATTAAATTTCTACTCTTTTAGAAGCCAAACGTGCAGCTGCTTCAGCCTTCTTTATTGATATTTGGAAACTCTGGCAACTACTTCTGCTCAGTCTGGATACAGTTGAGCTATATATTGACTTTGCATCTTCCTTCTGTAATAGCTTGGAAAGGGATTTTTTTACTGCAATAGAATTAAGGATTTTTCCTGACTCGCTATGCTATTCCTCTAAGAGGGATATTACCTCAGAGGTTCCTTTTTCCTTCTTATGTCAGGGAGTGGGGTGGTTAATTTTCATACGTCTTCGTAGGATAGCCCCCCCTCCCCCGTTCTTCTAAAATCCTAATTAATTCTTCCAATTGATATTTCGAGCATTCGAATTTAAGCTCTATCCTAGCAAAGCTCACATCTTCTTTAAATCTGGAATAAGCTCTAATGAACTTTCTTTCTTTCTTAGTTGTTTCCTCTCTTTGGAATTCTATCATCTTCTCTGTCTGGTATCTTTGTCGTCCAGACTGCCTAACTTCTTGAGATTGTGTTGCTTGGAGATCTGTATTATTGACTTTAGACAGTTTTGGATGGTCTATCTAAAGCAGTTAAAGAGAGTTAAGAAATCAAGAGTTACAGGGAGATTACTTGTTTTATCGTTGAATGACAAAATTAATCATTAAACATGTGTCGGGTGGTAAATGAAAATCCTTCTAGACTGAGGTAGTTATTCTATTTATTATTTTACTTATTTATTTATTAGAAAAGGAACAGGAAGGAACAGCAAACAACTATGCCGGACTATACGTTGATAATCAATCCTCCCTTCTTTTTGTTTCAGAGGACCATGTGTCCATATTATTTTATTATTTTTGTATTTTCGGTTACAAGATGACCATCGTTTTAACACCAACGTTGTTATTATTATTATCATTGTTATTTATTTACTAAATTTTTTTTACTTCATTTTTTTTAAAGATGAAATTAAAGATTTTACATTGTGACATAATGTTGGTCGTTAGTGTCGAATTTTTGTTTGCCCCCCCCTCCTTTTTTTAAACATAATAATGGCATAAATTAAACAACATTGTCATTCAAGACAGACAATTTGTGGCTATTATTGCCTAGAAAATTGTATTTCCTGACCTGAAGACGAACCCGCGTGGCTGCTTCTTGGTGTTTCATCACAGGGCGAAACAGACCATGCTTTCACTGTAACTACCGACCAGTTTCAAGGAAAGTGACGCCTCAACTGATGTTTATAATTTTATTGAACACCATCATAACTGTAAAAGAAAATATTACATTTAACAAGGAATACATTTCAATATTAATTTACGAAAGAAACTGGATAAGGTCTTGAGATAAATAATTGAACGTCAATTACCATGTTGTCTCTCCAAGGGCCAGTAGTCAAAATGGTGTGGAATAGTTCTCGCCTCTTTCCCTACTTCCGCTTGAGTCCGCAGAAAATAAGGGGGCAGCAACAACTGGTGATAAGGAAAGGGAGACGGGGTTGTTGAAATTGATGGCATTAATATAGCCGTAGTTCCAATCGTCTTGGATTTTAACAGTAGGCTACTGTCAGTAGTTAGTTCGATTAATCCAGATAATAATGAAATGTTCAGTCTTAAAAGTAAACATCATCTTTACATTTTCATATATTTCATTTTATCATGAATTGGACCCAAAAAGCGAAATTTACTAAATAACTCTCAACAAGCTTTAAGGATTGACAAATATAATCTTTATTTGACAAATTAATTGACATTTATAATATTTAATAGGAAAACAATTCAATACACTTAATAATAAACGGACATTTTTACACGAGGAACGAAATAATAATTAGACCGGATTATGATGACTTAAATTCATTGTGCTTTATCAGTTGCTTTTCTCTTTAAATAATTTCATGGTTAAATCGTATTTTACATATTTTAATTTTTATTCTTTTATATTTCATATTTTTTATTTCTAAATTAATTAGACACACAAAACAAACGTTGTATCAATCTACTAAAAACTGTTAACAAACAAAACAAATTTTCTGTTTTGAACACAAAAGAAAAATACGAGTTCACCCACTTTTTTCGTGTTTTAATTCCAAGAATGAAAGGTAAGTTTTTTTTCTTTTTTAAACATTAAAAAAAAAGAAAGAAATCCAATAACTTTTTAAATAATCTGTAACATTAAAAACGTTTATTTTTTATTTCAGTCCAGTAAAAAATATAACTTTCGCCATTCTTTATAATAGCATGAATAAAAAAGTACCAATCTCCTATTAAAAAACTCCTAAAAATTATTTTTCCATTGACATGAAGATTTTTGTACAAAATGTGTTTAAGTAAAACTTATGATATATGAGATAATAATAATAATAATAATAATAATAATAATTACCATATACACAATTTAATTCGAAGTTGGCTGAAATGTTACAGAACTGAGCACAAAAGCAGCTTCTTATGTCTTTAATTGGGCAGATTTGCCGTTTAGTTGTACAAATATCCTCAAACCAGATTATCACTAAAAGGGACACTTAAAGGTCGATATCGGTATATTAGCAGAAGTCTTTTTTTTTTTTTTTTTACATGTTACACAAACTTTAAAATTGAAAATGTAGTCATTAAATTTAATTAAAATTAACCACTTTGTTTAACAAATTAAAAAAAAATAATTCACGATGAAGTTTTAAAATGATTAAATATATTTTCTTTTATAATTTAAAATAAAAACATTGAATAAAAATGGAATTTTGGGTACTTACGTATTTTTTGTGCGTGCTGCTGAAATGATAACGTTATTATTTTTAAAACCATTCTTACTGACTTCCACCTTACAATTTAAAAAAAAAAAGTATCGTGAAACTTGAATTTAAACTGGAAAGAAAATAATAATAATAAAAAACAGCTATATAAAAATAGCGCGGTACCATCTGCCATCGTATGCATCCGAGAACAATATCTACTGTAAAATTAAACAAAAATTTGGTGCTTATGCATTTTTTGTACCACGCTATTTTTAAATATTTTTTCAGGTTAAATTAAAGTTTCACGATATATTTTTTTTTATTGTAAGGTGGAAGCACAGAATAGTTACAAAACACCTTCCCATGTTAAGAATGGCTTTCAAAATAATAACATTATTATTTTAGCACAGTACCAAAAAATACATAAGTACCCAAAAATTTTTATTTTTATTGTTCAATGTTTTTAATATTAAATTATAAAATAAAATATATTTAATCATTTTAAAACTTCATCTTGCATTATTTGTTAAACAACGTGGTTAATTTAAATTAAATTTTTATAACATGATGATCGATCACATTTTCAATAATCATGTGATTATATTTTACCCATTTAAAGTTTGTGTAACATGTAATAAAAAAAAAAGCTTCTGCTAATATACCAGTGTCGACCCTAAGTGTCCCTTTTAGTGATTACCTGGTTTAAGGATATTTATACAACTAAACAGCAAATCTGCCTTTAATTGTTTCAACATTAAAAAACATTTTTCTGCCTACATTTACCTATCATGTCGGTAAAAATTTCATTTCACTTCTTTTTTTTTTTTAAATTTTATCTAGGCGTAGCCAAAACGAAAGGAGGGAGTAAGTATTTTTTGATGGAGTCTCTCTTTAAAAATCTGCACAAAAATCAAGTAATTATCCAATAAATACAGAATTTTCACCGATTATTAAGTAAAGAATGAACTTTATAATGGTGTGCTTTTTTTTCATAATCGATATTTATATATATCATGTTTTGCCTACACCCCTTCTTTCTTTGTGAGTACAAATATGCTTAAACTAATAATCTGAAACTGAGCAAAATATATTGTATTGTAGAGAGGTTGATGATTGTAGATAAAAAGAAACACACAACTGTGCATGTGCACGTATCAGATTTTAAGGTTGAAAATCCGAATTTTGAATGTTTTATTTTTCATCTTTTGTGTTTTGAAGTGTGAAATTCCTTGAATATGTTAATACTAATCATCTTTCAGATTAGCAAAAAGAAAAAAAAAAACAATTATATAATTTCATTATTTTTGCGAAAAACAGTAATTTTAAATCTTTGAAAAATAAATTAATAATTTTTTTTTAGTGAGCCCAATTTTGCTAATATAACATTAAATAGGAAATGCTTTAAATAATCGATACCTAAAAAGAAAAAAATCGATAAATAACTGTGCATTTTGCTAAAAATATGATAACTTGTTTCGGTAATTTCTTGTTTATTAACCTATGGTGGCCAAATTGATATTAGATGCAAGAGTTGTTTTCAACACATACGACGCCTAACATTTCCAAAATGGTCACCCATCTGGTACTGATCAGCCTCATCATTGCTGAACTTCGGAGGTTATGTAGGTAATACATATATATATATCGCTTCTAAAAAAAGAATTTAACCCTTCACTTAATCGTCAAATCAAACGTTAAAAATACATGGCTAAATATAGTTTTACTTCCCTCCAGGCTCCATACATACACTAAACTATAGAATGATATAAAAAGTTGAAATTATTTCAACTTTAGGTACTTATATTATAATATTTTTGCATATTCTTATAGCAAATCATCATAAATTTTATTTAGACGAAAACAATTATTTGGTTTGAAAACGTTTTTTTTACATGGAGGTCACCACTTATCAAGGCCTGCAAGCCACTCAGGGATAAGGGTTATTGCGCGTACAGTAATCAATGGGATAGTGTTGTAGTAATCGTTAGTATTGGAGATTTGATAAAGTGTCTTACTGAAGAGGGCGGTTCTTCAGGAATTTGTTTATGTTGGACTTGAAGACATCTAAGTTGGAGTCAGGTGGGAAACAGGCAAGCGGTAGAGAGTTCCATAAGCATACAGTTCTAATAAAGAAGCTTTGTTCATGGAATCTGTTTTGATTTAGGCACAGATAAAGAGTAGGGAAAATTATTGACAGTGGTTTCAGCTAGACGGGTGTTTATCATGAAACATTGGTGAGGAAGGGACGAAAGATTGGAGCTCAGACGAACACTTGCCATGGAAGTAATGATAAAACAAAGACAGGCTCGCAACATCTCTCCTGTGGGAGAGAGATTGCAGGGAAGAGAAAAGGGCATCCTCCACTAAGCTACAAAGTCTAAATCTATACGCTACGCGCTTTCCTAATTCCTAGATATTATTATATAGGACCTATATAAACAATTTTAAGCGATAGTAATGAACCCGGGACCGTGTGCGAGAAAAGCCTTTCAAAGACATACACGAAATGGTCACACACATTTTGCCTTTTATATATATAGACTAGCGGGGGAGTACCCGGCGTTGCCCGAGTGTTTGGAGGTGTGTGTGGTCGGGCAGGGTTGGGGTGTTAATGAAAACCTAAGAATATGCAAAGTAAAAAAAGAAAACCGAAAAACGAACGTTAAAACTTATCTGAAAAATAAAGCGGGGGATACCCGGGCGGTGGGGGGAGGGGGGTAATCAAATCATCGAAAAAAAAACTAATGTAAGGCAAATGAACGATGTTAAATGTAAAAATCAAAAAAACAAAAACAAAAAAGAAAATAGAAAAACAAACATTAAAACTTCTGAAAAAAAAAACATGTAAAAAATTGCTTAAATAAGCCTGTTTTGATATTAAGATTTAAAAAATCGGTGGGTACCCGGGGTGTTTTTGGGTGTGTGTGGTTTGTTGGGGTTGGGGGTGTTAATGAAAACCTAACAATAAGCGAAGTAAAAAAAAAACAGAAATATGAACGTTACGTGGAAAATGGCTTTAATAACACTGATTCAATATTTAAATTTAAAAAATCAAAAAAAAAAAAGAAGACATCTCACACCACGATTCGAACCCAAAATGTTTAGATAATGAACCAACGCGCTAACAAACTTAGCTAACACGACGTACATGAAATTCAGTCAGTTCTTCCACTATTTAAACTAAATCAGGTCATAACATCATCTGACACATGCGTAGAACCGGTCGTCATCACGAGAGGATGGTTTTTGTTGACACCCCCGTAGAAAATTGTCGATTTCGGGGTGAAAAAATTAACGTTTTTGGCCAATTTTTCGATATTTTTCGGGCAAAGGATGGAGCTTCAAAATGATACCAAGTTTGTGAATTTTTGTTCTGTCTGTCGAAAGTTTTTAGCGGACACACAAACACACATACATACATACAAACATACATACACACGTTTTCGCTTTTATATTTATATATATATATATATATATATATATATATATATATATATAAAAATCAAAACATATATATATATATATATATATATGTTTTGATTTTTACGGTTTCTTTGTTTTTTTCGTCTAAACTATAAAATTACCCCTTTGTTTATTAAATTGTTAGATGAAAGTACAAATTAGTTAGTAAGGAGATCCTTCTCCATATTAGAACTGGTTTTTTTAAATAATAACGTTATTATTAATGAAGGGGGCGTATTGCCTTGAAATGGGACAGGAAATAAAATGGATAAAAATTTAAATTTAAAAAAATCGATAGTCCCCCTATTTTATATAAAACAAAATAAATCGAATGACACTTTTTAATAATTACAATATTCATTTTACTTGGAAATTCTGAATGATTGGCCATGAACTAGGTGCTCATTTTACATTAAATTAATACATAAATGTAGTCCCCCATTCTAAAATCTTAAATATATATTTTTTTAATCCATGGCTTGTGGATACTTTTTATCATCTACTTTAAAATTTTATATATCTCTATCATAAAAGGAACTTTGTCTCTGTGACCTCGTTCCCTATGTAGTCCTAAACGGATGTGCATGTTTGTTTGTTTTTTAATTTTACATGTAGGTAATTTATGGACCTAGCCATATTCTAAGATAGATTTTTCATAGAAATATGTTCAATAAGCATCAATAATCAAAAATTCTGATAAAAGAAGAAACAGCTGATTTTAGCTAAAGTTAGTGCCTGTACAGTATAATATTACAAGTTTATTTGAAAAGTTTTATAATCATATAAGCAGAAAAGACTGGCATATAAAATCAACAGTAGGTTCTTTGATATAACAGGGGTACCTTCAAAATGATGTTACTGTTTAGAGCAAAATTGAATCATGATACTTGATTTTTGCCTTTTAAACTTTAATCAGAACTACACAAGAAGAAAGGACCAGAATACAAAATCAACAGTAGATCTTTTGATATAATATGGACGAGTTTGAAATGAATGTTTCTGTTTAGAGCACAATGGAACCATGATATCTGACATTAGCATTTTAGACTTTAATTCATGACATTGTATATGAAAATAATTTTATAAAATAAACAGCAGGTTCTCTACAGTGCAATTTACAATGTATTGTGAACTAAGCCATACTGGGAAGGCATGCAAAGTTTGCTTTGGGGCAAGGTGATGGGTCCTGAACTAGAGCTGGCAATTACTAGATTTGATTGTAAAATGCACGATTTCACCGATTTTTATGACAATAAAATATGGGGATGTGAAAAAATTTGTTTATCCTTATTTAATCCCAGACAACACTGAGTCTCACTGCTAGTATATATATATATATATATGGGATTTGTTGATATGTATATGTGGGTTTTAGTGAGTTTATTTCCAAAATTCAAAATAAAGCAATGAAAGAAAAATATAAGGTATTTGTAGCTTCCCTTTCAATTTTTGGATTTTTTAATCATGTCCAAACACATTTTATTTTCTTTTGGTGGATTGATTGTTGTTATTTTTCTGATGAGTTAAGGGCAAAATAGATTAACTGATTGATATAATTTTTTTTAAAATTACATTTTCACCCCAAATGAGGCACATTGCCACTTTGATGTAGGGGGCTACTATCAGGGACATAAGCTACAGGGGTACTATGTAGGGAGTTGGGTAGCAAGATGTCAGTTCACGTTACACTTGAAATTCTGCATGTCAATACAGTTGGGAAAGCCGGGACCCAAAAGGGAATTCTAAAGTCTAGCGGTTCTAGGGAAGAAACTACTGGAGTAGAAGGCTGTCTTATATCTAGGGATCTCTACTATGAAGGGGTGGGATTTAGCTGCTTGTCAGGTTTGTTGGGGGAGTGTTTACATCGAGGTGGTACAAGTGCTTGCAGTTCGTCAGAGCATTCACCGTTAAAATACTTGTAGTACTCCAAGAAAAGTGCAGGGAGCAAAATTTACCATTATACATGGCTTTTATAGACCTTACTAAAGCCTTTGACTCTGTGAACCGTCAAGCCCTTTGGCTGGTTCTTGCAAGGTTTGGATGCCCAGAGAGGTACATTCGGGTACTGAGACTGCTACATGACAATATGTCAGCTACAGTCCTCAGTAGTAGTGGAGATGAAACAGAGCCCTTCAGGGTTGACACGGGAGTGAAACAGGGATGTGCCATTGCCCCAACCCTGTTCTCCATCTTCATTACTGCTATCCTCCATCTCACGGACAAACATCTTCCCCATGGAGTTCGGATTATGTACAGAACTAACGGGCAACTTTTTAACATCAACAGATTTAGGGCCAAAGGTCGAACGAACACCATATCCATTATTGAGCTACAGTATGCAGACCATAATGCCCTTGTAGCCCTCTCAGAAGAGGACCTACAGTGTACACTGGTTGCCTTCACAATGGCGTAAAAACAGCTAGGACTGACAATTAATATAAAAAAAACCCAAATTCTCCATCAATCACCACCAAACAGTACTCCAGTCTCACCCCCAAACATCTCCATTGACAACGCTAGACTGGAAAATGTGGACTACTTCCCATACCTAGGCAGCATCCTATCATCAAAAGCCAACATAGATGATGAAATACAACACCGTCTCAGCTGTGCCAGTGGGGCTTTCTCAAGGCTAAGGAAGAGAGTATTTGAGAACCGTGACCTTCTGGCAAAGACCAAAATCATGGTATATAAAACTGTCTTGCTGCCCACTCTTCTCTATGGATCGGAGACCTGAACCACATACAGGAGGCACGTAAAAACCCTGGAGACGTACCACCAAAGATGCCTCCGAAAAATCCTCAGAATTAGTTGGAAGGACCGACGCACCAACACCAGCATCCTGAGTGAGGCTGACATTCCCACTATCACCGCTACTGTTGCTCAACGCCAGCTCAGATGGACTGGTCATGTTGTCCTAATGCTGGATCTCCGCCTTCCAAAACAGATTTTCTACTCTCAGCTTGTTGAGGGAAAGCGTGCCCAGGGTGGCCAAAAGATGAGGTATAAGGACAACATCAAAGCAAATCTAAAGCGGTTTCACATGGACCTTGAGACATGGGAGGACGTGGCTGGGAGCAGGTTAACATGGAGGAGCGCTGTCCACGAAGGTGCTGCGCTTTATAGTAGTGACCTAAATCAAGCTGCTGAGGATAAACGCAAGCACAGAAAGGGCAGATTATCAATCAGACACACCCAACCCCACCCCACCACCACTACCTTTATCTGCCCAAATTGCACAAGACAAATTGGGTCTAGGATTGGGCTCTATGCTCACCTGAGGACCCACAGAAGCCACAATGGAGGACAGTCTTACTCGGACACGAGTGACCGCCGATGATGATGACTTGTAGAACAGGCAGAGGGATGCAACATTTCTACAATAAGACAGAGGCTGAAGCTTAGATGAAAGTTCATGACCTATCAGGTTGACTCTCTTTTTAACCTTGTCTAGGAGTGAGAGACTAGTAGCAGATGCACCATCCCAAATATGACAACAATACTCCATACATGGGCGAATATCTTATAGAGGTACAGGATACATTCGGGCGTTAGTAGCTTTCTAGCATGGTAGAGAGAACCTACCTTCTTTGCAGCAGTCCTGGCAATACTCTCAATGTAATTGTTCCAACTTATGTTTCCTACAAACGTTAGGCTAAGGAGTTTAAAGATGTACTTTCAGATAAAGTGTCTTTGGCCATTGCTATTGGTGGTAGAGAAGGTTTCTTGTAATTATTGAAGGAAACAAATTTAGGCTTGGCAGCATTGAATGTGACCATCCATTTTTGTCCCCATTCCACTACAGATCGGAGGTCATCCTCTAGTGTTTCTGCCATTTCTTTAGATATGTGTTCATTTGTTTTCCTGTCATGTCTGTTATAGAGCGTGGTGTCATCAGCATATATACCCATCTCACAGACAATTTTTTTCAGGGAGGTCATTTATGAATATTAGGAATAATAGAAGTCCAAGGAGGCACTCGCGCATTTATATCATATTGTTTAGATGTATGACCATCGAGGACAACCTGGATTTTTCTCTTATCTAAGAAGGATTTAATTATGTTTAGTATTCTTCCAGTGATACCGTATGATCTGATTTTCCTGAGAAGACCTTCATGCTATACCCTGTCAAAAGCCTTAGATATATCTAGAGCTACTGCTCTACTCTCCCCTGCTTTGTCCAGTGAATGGTATATACGTTCAGAGACTACAGTTAGGATGTCTGCTGTGGAACGGGCTTGCCTAAATCCATATTGTTGGTCGGTAAGAAGTTTAGCATCTGTAAGGTGATGGACTAGAACTTGGTTAATTATGGACTCAAATATTTTGGCAAAAAGTGGGAGGAGGCTAATGGGGCGATAATTTACTGGGTCAGTTCTTTCACCAGAATTCTAAAAAGAATTGTACCGCAGAAGCAGTTTTCCAGCAGGCAGGAAAGCAAGATTCATTGAGTAGCAATACACATGAAAAAGATTAAATGGCTTAAAATATTTCAATATTGGTATATATAGAAAGAGCTTGATAAGCTAAGAAAGAATATTTTAAAATTTTTTAAATCCAATTAAAATCAAGGAAGTTATGGCTATTTTTATGCCTTGCGCATTTGGATATTTTCCCCTCTTTAAGACCATATGTGTTTTGTCACATTTTTTACACTACTTTTTCAGTAAAAATGCTATATCTTTGTTAAAACACAAGACTAAGCAATGAAATTTATAACATATAAGTGTATTTTTGTGCAAGGAATCTGAATATGATACTGAAAATCTCCAGAAATGAATGGTTTCCAGATAATCTGCACTAAATGCACATAAATATGCTACGATTGCTTAAAAATGCCATGTATTCATTAAAAGAAAAGAAGTTAAAAAACTCAGAGTTGAATTGTAATGCATTTTATGTGCCAAAAACTAAAATCGAAATCTAGGATTGGTTAAAAATGAATATATTGCAATATTTCTTTGGTATTATTGTAGATTAATACCTTCTGTTACCCCCCCCATCTGACCACCTCTCCAAAATATGTGATTCTACCTTTATAGAAAATTGCATGTGAACAACTTGAAAAACTTTAATAAAAGATAAAAATTATTTTAGAATTTAATGTAAAATGATTTCCCATTTTGAATCATTCGAGTGTTTTAGGGCAGTTAGCCCCCCCCCCTCTTTCCTTTGATAGATAAATCCTGGGTGTTTTTGTTTGTTTGTTTGTTTTCAAAAAGGCAATTATGCATGGTTTTAAGATGGTCTTTGTGCAATTATGAAAAGGTAAGGAGGTTGCCACTCTTACTTTGGGTTAATGATAGGGCTAAGAAAAATTATGTGTGAAGATCCTGAAGACTTGATAGAAACAAAACAAAAACAATTTTAGAATTTAGAGTGGGGGTTGGTTTCACATAAATGTAAAATAATTTACCATTTCAAGACGATCCTAGCGTTTTAGGACAGTTGACCAATTTATTTTTTATGGGAGATTAATCATGTGCACTTTTCTTTAAACGTTTTTGATGCTTTTTTTACGCATAAGCTCACAGAGGAAGTTTGTTTAGTGGGGAGCTCTGCCACTTGTACTTAGCGTTATTTTTAAGGCTAAAGGTTTTAGGAGGAGTTTTACCACTAATACCTAGGATTAGACATAGAATTAAGCGAGTTTCTTTTTTTTACGAGGGTGTTTGATACTCATTGTGGAACTTTACAAGAATTATTACACACAGACAAAAATAAATGTTATTTAAAAAAGTGACGTCCCTCTAACAGGAAAAATGATGCTGGGAAAAATATCAAGTATTTTTGTCCCACCTATTTAAATATAAAATAAGAAACAAGTTTTTGCTAAAGCTGACAAATTGTTAAAAATTTTGAATTAATATTATTTTGATTTTTAATAAAATTTCATGTCTTTTTCTACCGTTTTTATTTTTTAACTGAGCACCTCCTACAAATATTTAAATATTGATTATCTTTTTTATTTAATTTATTTTTTTTTAATAATCGGGTACATTAGTTTACATTTGATAATAATTCACTGAAGACATTTTTTAAAGGACGAAAATTAGAAGTGTGACCGTTCCTACATGTGAACCAAAGCAATCGTATTTCACATCTTTGCATGT
>NC_136495.1:160394486-160444486 GCF_053919585.1 Euprymna scolopes | reverse complement strand
GAAACCTTCTCTACCACCAATAGCAATGGCCAAGAACACATTGCCTGAAAGTACTTCTTTTAAACTCCTCGGCCTAACGTTTACAGGGAATATGAACTGGAATAGATACATTGAGAGCATTGCCAAGGCTGCTGCAAGGAAGGTTGGCTCCCTCTACCGTGCTAGAAAACTACTTACGCCTGCCAGTATCCTATACCTCTATAAGGCAACCATTCGCCCATGTATGGAGTACTGTTGTCACATCTGGGCTGGTGCATCTGCTGCTTGTCTCTCGCTCCTGGACAGGGTTCAAAAAAGAGTCGCAAACCTGATAGGTCCTGAACTGTCATCTGGGCTTCAACCTCTGTCCCATCGACGAGATGTTGCATCCCTCTGCCTGTTCTACAAATACTTTAATGGTGAATGCTCTGACGAATTGCAAACACTTGTACCTCCCCGACGTAACTACCCCCGACAAACCCGACAAGCTACTAAGTCTCATCCCTTTACAGTGGAGATCCCTAGGTGCAAGAAAGCCTTTTACTCCAATAGTTTCTTCCCCAGAACTGCGGGTCTTTGGAACTCCCTTCCGGGATTCTGCTTTCCCAACTGCAATGATATGCAGAAGTTCAAGTGTAATGTTAACAAACATCTTTCTACTCTTCTCCCTTCATAATGACCCCGCTAATTAATTCCCTAACAGTAGCCCCCTGCTTCAAAGTGGCACTGTGCCTTGTTTGGGGTGAAAATTGAATAAAAAAAAAAAATTAAAAAAAAGTATGGGTCGTCAGTTCTTGTTAAATAATGATGATGTTGCTGAAGTCTGCTTGCAATGTTACAATAACACCACTAGCAACACATCTGTTCAAAGCATTGATATCTACCCTGAACTTCTATTCCACTTATAATTGAATGACTTACTACCTTCAAAGCCTACACATTATAAATCACACACAAAATGGATAGTGGCAGCTCCTAACTGTTAGGTAAGCCTGGCAGATTCAATGCACAATACGTACTGTATTATTATTATTTTGTAAAGGAGAAATACTCTTGATACAATACATAAACAAGTGTTGATGGGACACAAAATATTGAGTGTTTAAAACTGTTCCTGTTAGATTAGAGTTGATAGGTCAGACAGAATAACTCTGTGATATGCTAATTATAATCTTCATCCATCACTATATCTTCTCCCATTGTAAGGGCCAGTCGATTTAGCAGGTGAGTTGCTACACACTCTTTACACATTAAGTCAGTAATCCATTATACTAAATAACTCGTATTCAACCAATAATATTATGACGTTATGCCACCCTACCCTGCACTTAAGAATTGACATGCAATATTGTTAGCAACAGATAATAAGTCTCAATTCAACGCCCATCCACATGCTTTATAAACATTAGGTATTTAATTGTCTGAACCATAATCATCTGAACCCTAGTCTGCTATCAGAATGTGAGTTACTAGAAAAATTGAATCATGGAATCCACTCGTTTTAATCGCTATTTATTTTTTTTATTTTGAGATCAAATATCTATATACTTGTTGAGAGAGGTGTAAACCAATTAGTTTGTGTTTCGACAAAAGTAGTTTGTCTTCAAAACCTAAATGGTATTCACTATGGGTGCATCCATTATGACTTGTTTACCTAGTTCTCTTTATCAATTCGCTGTTCAGGTATCTCATTACAATACCTCATATAATAGAGTATCTTCTTTCCCCAAGCCTTAGGCTTGTGAAAGCCTATTTCTATTTTGTTTTTCTTAGCTATCAGCTTGATGTTTTCCAGATTAAGTTATCTGCTATCTTCGGTCATAATGAGTAGTTGGTTTGCCAAACCTAAATGCATCCACCACAACCTGTTAATCTAGTGCTCTTCATCAATTCGCTGTTCAAGTACCTCGTTACACTAGTTATAATATATCACATATTCTTGTACATTCTTTTTCAAAACTTGTGACTTATGGAAATGTATTCCTACTGTGTTTTTTCTCACTTATAATCATTGTACTTTCCAGATTAAGTTATCTGCTTTCCTTATGTTTATCTTTTGTTCATTTTACTACTTGTCATATCACATGGCTTCATACCTTGTCTATAGCAACTTTCATATAAACAAGCTAAATGACCCTTTAATTACTCAATTCAATTGAATCGGATTGTAAAAAGGCATGATATGATCTTTTGATTAAAGGGATTACATTGTTACAATCCATTTAGAAATATATGCAAAAATCTATTTTTAAATAATAGAAAAGAAATCATTAAACATTTTTCAATTCACAGCTTTATCAAATACAATGCTTATCTTACATGTTTAAAATAATAGTTTGAATAAATATGAATGTGTTGTATTGTCATAAAATGTTTGATTATATTCTCAAACGGAAGCTCAATGGATTATGGGATATGCTTATCCTTAAATGTACATAACATAAAAGTAAGAAAAATCAAATTAAAAAAGTAAATCGTGGATAAAAGTAGAAATTAAGACGAAAAACTCAAAGAAATATGCTTAAGTATTTTTCATTTGTTTATAGCAATTAAAACATTTGTAGTCTTATCGATATTTGAAGATAAATCATTAAAACGCCAATAAGGTAAACAAAGGGTTACAAATAATTCAATGTTAAACTGAACTAGAGGGAAATAGATATTTCTCATAAAAGACCATGTTTGGAATAATAGGATTGATAAATTGAGAAATAGATGCGAATTAAAGGGAAAGTATTGTTGCCAAAAGCAAGGAAAATGCCAGCATCAATCTACATGAATTAGTTGTATTTTCATAAAAGTTTTAAATAAAAGTAAACAAGAATGTGAGATTCAATGTTTATTAGCTGTTTATAGTAATTTAAATATTTAGTTTTACTTATATTTAAAGATAAAACATTCAACGCACTGATAATTTCAACATCTGTTTACAAAAAAATGTTTATGTTCAGATTAATTATGGGTAAACGGATATTTTTCACTGTTTTCCCATCCCAAACAAATCGCAAGTCACGTCGGGCATAAATGGCTACTATTAGGGATAAAAAATACTAGGATATTATATAATAGTATGGTTGGATTAAATATGTATTATCTGTTTATAGTTATTTAAATATTTATTCTTACTAATATTTAAAGATAAAACATTGAACACACTAAGTTAAATGCCCATGATTAAAAATATTTTTACGTTTATATGAATTAGTGATGAATAGATATGTAAAGATAAAACATTCAAGATGTTTTTTACACTTTTTCATCACAAATACGAAACAATACCACCTTGATGTAAGAGACTAGTATATGAGATTATTACTAAGTAACAAGTAGTTCGATGTCTGTACATCTAACATTTAAACTAGCATTGGGATTTTTCAGAAGTATGTACGTCGAAGGGTTACAATTACTCTTTATTTATCGCAACACATTCCATTAAATTAATTGTAAAACGGGTATAGGGATTCAAAATGATCATGCAGAGACAGAGATTAGAGCTTGGCCGTAGGAGTGGGATCTATTAGATTTGAGACTCTTTTTGAACATTGTCTAAATATAATTATGATATTAGTACCAGCCCATATATGGAAATAATACTGAATGCATATTTTAATGTGCGCTTTGAAGACATCTGGAATACTCGCAGTTAAAATTGATTTTTGTAGGGTGACGAAAACTCACATTTTTAAGAACTTAGTAAATGTTCTCAAATTATTTGCTAATGTACTTGATTAGTAAACTAAAAAAAATTGCTTGTACCAATATTTAAAGACAAGTGAACCATTTACAGCCTTGTAAGTTAAGTCTGTAGTTAAAAATAATTTTAATATTCAGATGAATTATAGGTGAACATACCTATTTCCGCAAACACACCTTTGATTAATTAAAAGGATTTACCAATTCACAAATATATAAAAATATAGAAAAGTCTAAATAAAAAATTATAGAATTTCACTGCAGAATTTCAAACCAAATTAAAGTTTTGAGTACTAAACAAACACATTAACAAAATGTCGATATTTTTTGAAAACTTTGCATATTCATCTATGAATTATTCCTATGTGCTTGAAGAAGGCAAACCAAATAAAGATTTTGATGGACCTTTTGTAATTTACTCTCATTGTAACATATATATATATATATATATGTATATATTAGTGGTGGGACGATGCCAAAATTTTTTCCGATTCTGATTCTTTAAATATTTATAAATTTTTAATTAGAGACTTATTTTTTGTTGTTGTTTTTTTTTTTTTTTCGTAAATTTTCAAATTATTATATAAATTCCTGGGTAATTTCCGGGTATATTTTTTCTCAAATGTTTTCCTTGTAATGTATTGTAAATTGAAAGACAACAAAAGGTTTACTTTGATTTTAAACAAAGCCAAATTGTATATGTTCATCGTTAGTATACAACATGCTACTTCAAAGTTTTCATAAACAGTTGAAAATAGTTGGCGATTGGTAGATAAAATGAGAAAACGATGTAAGAACAAAATATTAACACCTCCTCTCATTGTTATGAATGACTTTTTAAATAATAATGTTACTACTTAGAAAACCATTTTTAACATGGAGGGGGGTTGTGCTTCGTTAACTATTATGTGCTTTTCTTTTATGAATGTTTAAATTTTATTTTAATTATATAAATTTGGTGGATTATTAAGTTGATTTGCTTTGCTGTAAAAAACAAAACAAACGAGATGCAAATAATAACTAGCAGGATCTGTGGAAATTCCACAGCGGACTCATTCATATGTAACATATTGATGTTGGTATTCATGGTGTAAATAGAGATGCTCTGGTATTATTGTAACTCTTGTTAAAACTGCAAAAGTATTATCTAAGCTAGCAAGTATGCACGGCATAGCCAAGTCATTAAGTCTGCTTAAATATGATTTATTCTTGCAGATTTTGTATATATTATCATAAAGTTAATGTTCTGTTGATTTTATATATTATAAAGTTGCGATTTCAAGAATAAAAAATATATCCACATGACTTTAGGGCATCAGCTTGAGTTCTTTCAGCCATATTCGAAACCAAAACCAAAATTTATGAAGAATTCTTGATAAAATTATTTATTAAAAAAAATGGATCACTGGAGTTCCATCAGCTATAATCGAAATTGAAACTAAAACTTATGAAGAATTCTCGGTAAAATTATTTATAAGAAAATAAATGACTTAAGTGCCATCAGCTATAATCGAAACCAAAACCAAAACTTATGAAGAATTCTTCGGAAAATTATTTATTATAAGAAATGGGAATCCGTAATTAAACAATAGTTGCTCGGATGTAATTGTGACACACTAAATAAATACGCTCTGATCCCCATCTGGCATCAATTGTGATGGATGGCTCTCGTCTGGGTGAGGCCCCGTGTTTTGACAAGCTTCTGGGTTTGACCTTTACTCCTGATCTGAAATGGAACACGTACATCAAGTCTGTTGCCAAGGTCGCCGGAAAGATGGTGGGATCCTTCTACCGCTCCAGAAGATATCTCACTACTGATGCAATTCTCTATCTATATAAAAGCCAAGTACGTCCAAGGATGGAATACTGCTGCCATATCTGGGCAGGAGCTGCTAAAAACAGCCTATCCTGCCTTGACAGAGTACAAAATAGACTTCGTGGCTTAGTGGGGGATGCCCTTTTCTCTACCCTGCAACCTCTCTCCCACAGAAGAGACGTTGCGAGCCTATCCTTGTTTTATCGTTATTTCCATGGCAGGTGCTCGTCTGAACTCCAATCTCTGGTCCCCCCCCCTCGCCAATCTTTCACGAAAAACACCCGTCTAGCTGAATCCACTGTGAAAAATTTCCCCCACTCTATATCTGTGCCTAAATCAAAACGCGGATTCCACGAACAAAGCTTCTTTCTTAGAACTGCACACCTGTGGAACTCTGTTCCGTCTGCCTGCTTCCCTCCGGACTACAACTTGGATGTCTTCAAGTCCAATGTTAACAAATTCCTAATGAACCGCCTCCTTAAGTAAACACTTCATCAAATCTCCACACTAACATAATGTACTTGCAATAACCCTTATCCCTGAGTGGCTTCCGGGCCTTGATAAGTGGTGATCACTGTGTAAAAAAAAAATTAAAATAAAAAAATAACACACACGCTATCATATTAGTTTATAGTATTGTTAAAAGTCGTAAAACCCAGGCTCCTTTTCTACTACTAACCCTAATACAGGTGGCAATATGAAAAATATAACAATTACATGTGATTTTATGATTTTGCTGATCGACCTTAGAAATAGTAGTAAAAATTACTTAACTGCTTAAAAAGTTATAATGTACCAAAATAGGATCAGTTTATATTATATTTATATGCACAACTGAACCCCCATTCTAAATTCTAAAGTAACGTTTCAGTGTGCTCATACATAATCGACTAAAAACGAATCTCATATATTTAGGGTATTTTAAATGTAAATGAAAGTTTTTTTAAGTTAACAAACTTCTCAATGTTTGCTCTTTCAAAGTTTAGATAAACTTGTGAGATTTTCATCTATATTTTTATTTGTGCCAAAACCAAACAAAATATAAGGAAACATGAAATATTTCAAAGAATGTGGTGATCAGGCAAAACTAAAACAAGATAAAAATTTCAAGCATGTTAAATCTTTGATATTAAAGTACGAAGTCTCTAATAGACACCATATGGCCATTTATCAAATAGGTGTGAAAAGCTTTTTAAAATCTGTGATATTGAATAAGTAAGTGAACTCTAAAATATTTACTTTGCTTACAATAAAAACTAATAAAAACAAATTAGGTTTGGAGAGACTGAGGATTTCCTTGTGTCCAAAAAGATGCCATAAAACTTTAATTATTTCAGAATAAGCTGATAGCAAACACCCCAATGTACAGCTGGCGCAAATGAAATTGAACCCTCTCTCTGCCCAGAGCATTTAAAACTTGTTAATAATTATATGAACTCCCTCAAATGAGGGCACATAGACATTTTAGCAAATGGATGCGAAATGATTACAAAGGCAATAGGCAAGTTAAAAATGACCAATAAATAAAATAAATTAAACGCTGCTAATCAATGTTAAATCTGTAAATGTGATTTATAACTCATTCTGTGAGTCTTCTCAGTCTTATGTTGTAAAGGAACAACTTCTAATAAGAAAAACAATTTGTGCTTGTTTCATTTTTTATTTAAAAATTTAAAAGAATTGGTTTGGAATTGGAAATTAGACTATAATTTTTCCGATACCGATTCCAATACCCCAAAAAGTTCCAATTTTTCTACTTCCAGATTCCAATTCTGATTAATCATCCCAACACTAATATATATATATATATATATATATATATATATATATATATATATATATATGTATATTAATGTTACAATGAGAGACATATATTTATTTATATTTATATATTATATATATTTATGTATATAAAATTGCAACTAAGTTACATACTATTAAAAAATGTATCAACTGGTTCTGTGTAAATTTAAAAAATATTTTGTCATATTTTAACGTGTCTCCTATGATGTTTTGAATTAAATTAATCTAGAGGTTGTGAGTTAAATCTAATAATACTGACAACAATAAACTATTAATATGGGTGATTCAAGTACTTAAAATATTGACTTTCATTATTTTTTGCAGATGTTCCTGATTGAACATTATTATTGAATTTTAATGGAGCATTGTTTTCTTGACATATTATCCTATAGACATTCATCACCTTATTTGGAGACTGGAAAAAACATTTTGTGAAGTGTGTGGATATTGGTGTCTAAAACATCATCGGTAGTGAGACATGAGAACTCACACTATGGAAAACCACATTTTTGTAAAGTGTGTGGATATTTTTTTCTCAAAAATCAAAGTTTGTGAGAATTAGAACTTACACTGGGGAAAAGCTACATTCTTGTAAAGTGTGGATATTCCTTTTCTAGAAAATCACATTTAATCAGCCATATGAGTAAGCAACCCCTGGAAGATCAAGCTGTAAGGAAATACAAATACCAACCATAAAGGGAACAGTATCTATTTATAAAAGAGCCCTCGGATATAACAGAATCAAGTGTTAGCTCCAGGAGGGAGCCCCTTAATCTCTTAAAACTTATTGAAGTAAAATAAAAAAGGAAAATGCCACATCCGTGTGAAGTATGTGGATATTCTTGTTCTACAAAATCAAATTTAGTTTCACATATGAGAACTCACAATGGAGAAAAGCTATATACTTGTGAAGTGTGTAAATACTCCTGTTCTAAAAAGTTAACGTTAGTAACACATGTGAGAACTCACACTGGGGAAAAGCCACATTCGTGTGAAGTGTGTGGATATTCTTGTTCTCAAAAATCAAATTTACTGATACATATGAGAATTCACAGTGGGGAAAGGCCATATTCTTGTAAAGTGTGTAGATATTCTTTTTCTCAAAAATCAACGTTAATGACACATATGAAAATTCACACTGGGGAAAAGCCACATTCTTGTGAAGTGTGTGGATATTCTTGTTCAACAAAATCATCATTAGTGAGACATATGAGAACTCACACTGGGGAAAAGCCATATTTTTGTGAAGTGTGTGGATATTCTTGTTCTCAGACATCAACGTTAGTTACACATATGAGAACCCACACTGGGGAAAGGCCACACTCTTGTGAAGTGTGTAAATTTTCTTGTTCTCAAAAATCAACATTAGTGACACATATGAAAACTCACACTCGATGAAAAGCTACATTCTTATGAAGTGTGTAGATATTCTTGGTCTACAAAATCCGATATAGTAAGACATATGCGAATACACACTTGGAAGAGTTTTCGTGTATAAATTCAAATCGTAAGGAAATCAAGAGTTAGCTCCAGGACAAAACCACTTTATCTCTTAAAACTAACCAAAGGAAAATAATAAAAAAGGAAAAATCCATATTTTTGCGCAATATTTCAATATTTTTGTTTCCATACATCAAGACTAATGATGCATATGAAATAACAATTAGTTAAAGACATGTTCTTGCCAAATATATTTATAGTCTTTTTCTGAGAATTCGCATTTATTTCTATGAGAACTTCAAGCTAGGATTCTTCATCTCAGTTTAAAGACAATGATAAGAAAATAGAGACGAATAATGAGACCAACTAGATACAGTTGTTGTTTTATCAATATCTTGATTTGTAAGGAAGCCACAGAAGCATGGTGAATAAAAAGAAAACAACCCTCATTTATATTACAGTCAGACACTGTGGCCTAACAAATACAAATATAAAAGCTCTTCACTCACCTGGTTACATACAATATCTATGAACAATCATTGCCTAAAATGTAGCTTTAAAAGAATTAGCAGGCTGCAGGAAGAACCTCATCTTGCGTTTGATTGATTACCAATGAGAATGCACACTAAGCAACAATAATCAGGAGTCTTAGTGGATCTCGCATATAACTCTAAGTTATGAAAACAAACCTGATATGCCACAGCCAAGAAAATACCTGATCAATAGATCACTTCTAGAATTGCAAAATGCCAGCATAATCTATGTAACGATTTTCAGTCTGAAGAAACAAATCTCACTCCATAGCAAATACAGGTTGTTTCAGCAGACTGGTGATTGATAAGAAAGCCACAGATGAATAAAATATGATACAATTTTATAGCCACAATGAGTGAGACACCACGCTCTAAAACAATACAGATGAATCTACTGTCTCACTATGACATATTGTCGCATATTGTGACTCAGATTTCTGAAGTGAAGCAAGATAACACTGCGATTGGTAAGAGACAAGGTTTAACGTTGAAGGAGATTTTGACTCTGTAATTTGTGAAAGCAGGTGGACTTACTAGAGACAATGTTGGTCGATCATACTAACAAAATAGTAAAGAGAACATTATACATATATCGAGAGACACATTTGCATGAATATAGTTACATAGATGCAATACAACGTGACACGTATGTATGCACATCAATTATACTACAATATGTGCCTTTCACTGGCTAGTATACAACATCTATGAACAATTCTCATCTGGAGAGTACTTCTAAAGAACAAATGCAGAAGGAAGTTGCGGGGATGAGGAAAAACAATTGTTGATTAACAAGATCATTATTGAAGGTTTGTAGAAAGCAACAGAAAAATCTAAGCATTGCTTTGAGTAATTACCAAAACGTTGGGACTTTTACATTAAAGAAAACAATTCCTATTATAAGTATCCGAAAAGGAATTGCCAAATTGAAAGCTTATTTCCTGCTACTAAATAAATGCTCAAGTGTTTATGATATGAGCCAATAAATTTGATACTTAATAATATTGAATAAATTAAATGTTTTAGTGCTTACAACTTACAAGATCGTCAACAGAATCAAAACAAAACAGTCAATGAGCTGCTCTTGCGTTTACTCTTTACTATTTTCTCTAATTAAAATCATTTTGACTACTCGTTTTTGAAATTCAAAATTGTTAGGGTACATTTAGAGTAGAATTTTCAACTTCTTATGGTCGAGCACAATCAGATTGTTATGAAGAATATATCCAACTAATGTAATACGTTGAAATAGTAGTTTTTTCTCATTTAGAGTAGTGTTACACATTTTAACTTAATCATAGAGCAAATACTGTTAACATTACTTGAAAAAATCACAATTTTGTCATGGATTACTACAAATTATGCCAGTTCAGATGTGAAATATTCAAATTAAAATGGAATTAAATAGAAGTACAGCATTTAAAAACTGGTAGAATGACGAGAACAAAAAGATATAAGAAATTTTAACATTGCATATGATAATGTGCCCTACTTGAGTCTACTATGATGCTTTGAATTATCATGATAGTATGTCTCAGTTGGCTCTACTACAAAAACCTATTTATATAAAAATTTGAAAACACTGTTATTAAAAAAATCACCAATTTAACACCAACAATGCATGATGTCAACATCATGAAAAGAAAGAACAATTCGCATATGAGTATGTCTTCCAGCATCTATGGCAATAAATTAACTCTTAAGCCAAAACGAGTGCAGCACATAAATTTACTATCTCACTAGCATGCATATGTTCTTCCCTGGCCTAGCAGCTATGAACAATTTTCATCTGAAGGTTAGATAAGCAAAATGCATTAGGAAGTGTTTAGACATCAAACACTAGTTGCATTTAGCACCAGCTGCTCATTAGCACAACTATTATTGAGGATCATAGAAAAAAACAAAGAAATCTAAGCATTGCTTGGATTAATTACCAAAATGCATAACATTATATATCACATTCGTGATACTATGATTCCTTAAATTAACCATCAGCTAATCAAAAAAACATGTTTATATGAAAATGTGGCAAACACTATGTTATTAAACATCAATTTAACAATAACAATCTGTGAAAAAAGTAACTTATCTGAAACTACATCATTCAAACTCGTCAGCTTAACGTTCCCTGGGAACATGAGTTAGAACAGATACATGGAGAGCATTGCCAAGGCTTCTGCGAAGAAGGTGGACTCTCGACCATGCTATAAAGTTACTTATACCTGAAAGTATCCTGTACCTCTACAAGGCCACCATTCGCCCATTTATGGAGTATTGTTTTTCCATTTGGGATGGCGCATCTGCTATTAGTAGAGATCCCTAGATGTAAGAAAGCCTTCTACTCTAATAGAACTGCTAGACTTTGGAAAATTCCCTTCCAGGTTCCTATTTTCCAAACTCTACTGACATACAGCAGTTCAAGTATGTAAATAGACATCTTGCTACTCAACTCTCTACATAGTATCTCTGTGGCATGACCCTGATAGTAGCCTCTTACATCAAAGTAGCACAGTGCCTTGTTTGGGTGAAAATGTAATAAAAAAGACACCCCATTTCCTTTTTTAATAAACAACATATTCCCTTTGTTTGAGTGTATGCCCAGATAGAGAGACCTTTTATATAGTCGAACTAACTAAACTAAAATAATGAAAATATGTATGCCGTCATGAGATTACTTGAAAACTACTTTTTCAAAAACAGCAACTTATCTTTAATTTTTATATTTTTTTATTTATTCATGAACTTCTGATTAACTCAGAAAAGGGGCATCAAATAAATACAGTCAATCAATGAAGTAACTTTATTTAATATTGAGATAAGTAACTTAATAAAAATTTGTTTAGGACTGAGAGTGTTGATATTAATGTAAGAGTAACGTGAGTGTTAGAGTATTTTTTGTAAAACAAAAACATTTTTTATCAAACATTTTCTACAATTATTAAAGTGACATTAATTATCGTAAGTAATTAAACCATGAACAGATATATTGTACACATTTTAAAACTTAAATATTTTATCATAATTGGATACAATGTTAAAGCATAAAGATGCAACATAATTTACATTTTCTCTTGACAAATATCACACATATATTGAAGTTCTCATTGACCTCATCCACATTTATAAAAGATGTAACAATAAAGTCATCACCTTAGAAAAGAAGGCACTATTCCATTTTCGTTTGATGAAAACCGTTTTTTGTTTACAAATCCCAAGAGCAAGAGAACCTTTCTATCATGTCTGAAAGTGACACTATGTTCAACGAGTGAGACCAGAGATATGGCACTGTACAACTCATGCTCTCTACTATACAAGTTATGACAACAGGACCATTGCCAGCACCCTCAAAATACATCGCTGGATTTCCACGAATAACAGGACATGCCTATAGTGATGAAAACAATGTTTCTGGTCATTGTTATTGTCTTTAGTGTGGTTTCGGCTTAAAAGTCAACAAAGTGTACCTGGATGTTATGAAGCGTGTATTGATCCCCTAGTACAATCAGGTGGTTGCTGGCAAATCCTGAATGTAGCAACTGAACTCATGGCTGGCTCACAAGTCCAAATCGATCCAGGCTTGGTGTTGTAGGGTAAGGAAACTTGGTTGTGCAGACCAAGCTTTACTCAACTTAAACCCAAGGTACAGCCTGCAATACAAAAGAACATAACGCTCCTGAGACATATTGTAAAGACAGTGACATATGAACAATGTACATATACAACGATAAATAGTGAGGTAAAGTAAGTAATGAAAGCGAAACACCCATATGTCTGCACGATGCTGAGCTTGTTTCCCGCCAGTCTCCAAAACATTAACAAATATGAAAACACTCACTAGCGAAGTATGAAAATGTCACAGTAACAACAAAGTTAACCTACAAAACCAATATAACACTTGGCTTCAGGAGTGCTACAACTTTGTACCCTTCTATCACTGCCTCCTTCTCCCTCGACCTGAACCCACTAGACTACTTTGGTTGGTCATACGTCGAGAACATCACCAACATGACCTCCCACAACGCAAAACCAGCCTGATTGCTGCCATCTTCCAAGTATTCACCGAGCTTCTATCGGCGCTTATGAAAAGGTATGCTCTCAGTTCTGGACCTGTATCGAGGCAGTAATTGAGGTTGAAGACAGCTACATTAAATAGATATCAACTCTTCTACATAATCAAATTACCTGAATTGATTTTTTTCAATAAAAGTTTTAAAATAAAGCTGGAGTGTTATTTTTATCGTTCTACCCTGCACTATGCAATGTCTTTAACGATTGGAATATATATAATCAATTGAATATGACTATGTATATCATTGTCAGTATATAACGATTGGAATATATAATCATTTAAATATCACTAAGTTTACCATTGCCAGTCTCATTAAATGTTTCCAACGTTTTGTATATCTATTTTTAGTTGAACAGTCTTTATCGATTTGTAATAAAATTTTATCCACATAGAAAGTTTGTTCTTCTATTCATATAAAATTGATAATTATTGCTAATCATGTTTATGTTAGTTTACCAAGTATTCATATAAACGAATAATAGCAAATTTTGCAGTTGAATGTTTTTGTTTAAAAACATGACTGGTGAGATTTTAAAAAATACTTGTATTTAAATCAGATTAACATTTTACTATTCTATGTCTAAAAAAAGAGTTGCAGAATTATTAATAAGTTGATCATTGCCACTGGAGACTTAGTTCTAATTACACTATGAAAAGATTAAATAACTTTTGAAATCTATTAGAAAAGTTTTGTACATTTGATTACATTAGGGTCTTTACATTGACTGGAATTTTAATCTACTAAATTGAATAAATTTATCTTATTAAAAAATAAACGACAACTAGAATTAAAAGTTCAAGTGTTCATTAAATATTTAATCAAATTGTGTTTATTATTAACCATCGAGACAGCTTTAAACCTTAAAATTCCACCAAATATTCCAGTCTAATTTAACACAATTTTATTGCAAGTAATCAAAATATTGACGAAATACATTGAAAATGTTATTGTTGGAATGTACATGTCTTTACAATCTTAATTATGTTTACCACTTTGCACCCAATAATTGTTACTGATCCAAGTTTGGCTTGATATATAACCTGAACGAAGCTTTCACCTTCCTCAATATGCTGGTTAAATTGACAGGATAACTGTTTGATTGGATCATTCAGTGCTCTTTGTAACTCTTGAAATCTATCAGAAAAGTTTTAATATTTTGTACAAGTTGATAGTCAACTCTTTTTAATGTAGTGAGTTGTAGTCTTTTTTTTGGTTTGGTTGTATATTTTTTGCAGAGTTGCTTTTTATGCTGTAGTGGGTGATTGTTGGTAAACTTATAGAAATAAAGACAATGCAATGGAATGTCATTCTATATTAATAAACAAACTTTATTTGTCATTTTCGTTAATAGCATTAGTAGAAGAGAAAAACGATTTAGTATGTTGAAGTGTTCTTCTGTTAAGATAGAATTAATATCATGCCGGGTGGTTGAAGAAGAGAACAGTTCAGTCCACACGTGTTTATAGCTAGTAGTCACTGGGGCAAAAGGAAGCGATTGAAAGAGAAAGAAAGGGCAGTCTTCAGTTTGTTGACGTGTTGTCATGCGTGAGTGTGAGTTGTATGTTATTTAGCATGAACAAGGCCACTAGTTCGTACATTGATGACATACTTGTGGAGAAAGCAGAGGTGAGAGCGGAGAAAGTGAGAGGCCATGTTGAGAGGTATGGGTTGACTGCAAAACTGGCAAAGTCCCTGGATGGAGGAACGGTGTTGGGATTGAAACTATGCCGAGATGGCAAAGGAAGCCTTGTCTTTAGATGAGGGAATGCGATACCTGAAGTCGGAACTGACCTGATAAAACGGGAACTCTTCTCAGTCTGTGGGAGACTAGTGGGACACTATCCAATTGCCGGCTGCCTCAGGATTGTGTGCAGCTTTATAAATGACAAACAGGCACTGATGGCTGGGAAGGCCGTGTGACGAAGGAGGTCACAAACATGCTACAAGAAATCATCGCAAGAGTGACAAAATAAGACCCAGTGAAGGGGGAATGGTACATCAGCAGCGGAGATGTGGGGATGATTTGGTGCGATGCCAGGCCTTGGGCGTCGTATTAGAGATGGGAGATGTAACCGTGGAAGATGTGGTGTGGCTAAGAAAAATGACTATTCCCATATCAATGTAGCCGAACTGGTGGCCGCTATGAAAGGAATCAATTTGGCCCTGAAATGGGGATTGAAAATAATTGAAATCAAATCCGATTCGGCAATGGTAGTTTTATGGATCAGGTCAACAGTGACTGGCAATAAGAGAGTTAGGATCAGAGGTGCTGCAGAAATGCTGATCAAGCGCAGGCTCGGAGCACTCGCAGATTTGATAGCAGAATTTCAGTTGAGGGTATCTGTAGTGCTGGTTCCATTGGAAAAGAACAAGGCGGATTTGATGACACGGGTAAAGGACTGGTTGCAAGAGGAAAAGGAGGTTTCCTCGGTATGCTGTGCAAGGGAGGAAGTTAAAGAGTTACATAAAATGCACCACTTTGGTTGAGAACGGATGTTATTCCTGGCAAGAGAGGTTTACCCGGAAACCACCGAGAAGGCGGTCAGGGAGGTAGTGGAGCACTGTCAGGAGTGCCAATTGATAGACCCCGGACCGTCCAGACACAAAGCAGGAGAGTTACACATTGCAGAGGACTGGAAGAGATGGTCCACTGTGGACTGAGGAAGTTTGCCATCTGGAGAGAGATCAGGGCAGAAGCTGCATTGGCGATCGAGGGGTTTATCAAAGAAATATTTTTGGAGAGAGGGCCGGTTGAGGAACTGTTAATGGACAATGGCGTCACTTTCCAATCAGAAGCCTTTAAAGAGGTGTGTGATTAGTGGGGAGTAAGGCAATTTTTTAGGGCAGCATGTCGGCCGAGTGGCAATGGGATAGTGGAGAGGAATCATCGCACCATCAAGGCTGCTGCGGAAAAAAGCAATATTTCACTCATGGATGCAGTGTTTTTGTACAACATCTCACCGAAAACCAGACAAGATGTGACAACTGTGCCTCACAGAGCCATTTTAGCATATAAGTGGCGGCATCCATGCAACAAAATGGTAGGAATTAAGGGTGAAGAAGCTACCATAAAGTGGGTGAGGAGGTCTGGGTGAAGCCCCCCAACACAAAATGTAGCACTCGCTGCGGGTGAGGGGGGTCGTAACGGGAACGCCGTCGAAGAACAACGTGATGGCAAATGGCATTCCCCGGCATATCCTAGACCTGCGTCGTGTGACCCTGCCAGTGTGCAGTGATGGCAGTGAAGAGGAAGTCAAGATCCACCAAGAAGCTAACGATGCATACCAATTCGACTTAGCCACACATTGCGGTTCTTTACAACTGGACAAGAATGTCTGTAGTGAACCTGAAAACGTCAACCGCCAAGAAGTTGTCCCCCAGAGGCCTCAACGTGAGATGAGGAGGCCTGGTTGGATGAAGGATTATGAAGTGTCTTATTGATCTTGAAGATCAGGGGTGGGGCGTGTGGGGTATATGCGAAAGGAAAAAAAGGTACCGTTTAAGGCTAGGTTATGGTTAGAAACAAAAACAAACAAAATAAGTAGTATACGACGTACCAGGCGTATCTGCATCGCTCTGTGGGAAAGAAGGAAAGGATGGCTAGCTCATTTATATACCCGAAGGACATCTTGGGAAGGCAGGGCATGATAGGAGAAGCTATTTTTTTCTTGTCTCTTCCTTTTTTTTTGATAGGAGGATATAAAAGCTGGGAAAAATTCCTTGCAAGAGACAAAAAGAAAAGAGTCGTGAACATCTTCTCTTGAAAAATATTTCATATTGCTGACATTCAGATTGTGCGGTGTGACATTAATGGTGAGAGGCCACGTGTGGTCGATTGGAAAAGAAGAGGGCAGAAACGTGCTGTTGTCGAGCGAGTGACTCACTCCTTCCCAAACCCCAGAACCGAATCCACATACACATGGCATTTCTTTTTCAATGTCGGTGCATCTGCCAATGAATTAGAAGCATATGCTACTGGCTTCTCTTCTCCCTTGTTGTTTGGTTGGACGAGTGCTGCTCTCAAACCCCGCTGACTTCTATGGACTTGCAGGATAACTAATGCAGTTATATCACAACACTGTTATGTTGTATCATCATCATCATCATTGATAAGAGCTTTCATTCTTTCCAAGATCTTCTGGTAGCTATCATCCCACACAAATGGCACATTCTGTTTTAGTAGATTTTACTGAAGCACTATTTTTCTTGGATGTATGTGTTGCTCATCCTATACCATTTCTAAGAACGAAATTTACTTAGGTCGATTTTGGAACCCTGGTGAAGCAATGGTGATGATAGTTGGGGTTTAACATAGAAAAGATCTACACGAAATATTTTTCTCAAAATCATTATCTTTGCTTGAGGAAATGACTTTAAAAGTTAAAAAATTGAAATGATTAAAAGTTTTTCGGTGAATTGTCAAGAACGTCCCGTCGTCAAAACAATCCGTACTGTAAAGAAAATAGAATGATTATTTAGAATAATTTTTAAACTACATTTTAAATAAAATGAGAGAGGATAATGCATTAATAAAATAAATATTAAGTGCAATATTATTATGTTTTTTAAATAATAACGACTAAAGTCCGCTTTTTCATTTCAGGAACTTTTTGGGGGTGGAAACATTTAGATTTCACCGTCGCAAAACACGCTCGTTATTGATATTGAAAATTAACGTTTGTTTATTATTTAATTTGAAAACATTAAGATTTAGGCTTAATTATTTCGAAAGGAAAAACGAAAAAATAATTTCAACATATTTGTTTCATCTTTTTTTTGACATTCAAATGAACGTCAAAATCATTATTTTTGCACCAACCTAATATTTCACATCAAATTCTATTTGAAATTTTTATCAAAATATGGTAATACTCCAGTTTTATATTAAAACAACAACAAACATATAGTAATTGTCTGTATTTTTGAGATGAGGTGTTTTCATTGATTGAGATTGTCGGACTAGCTTCCTCATCTTGGTTATTATCGTCACAACGTTTCGGCCGTTTTGCCCTCCGGCCTTCATCAGGTGTGAAACTGGAAGATAGCCTGATGAAGGCCGGAGGGCAAAACGGCCGCAACGTTGTGACGATAACAACCAAGATGAGGAAGTCAGTCCGACAATCTCAATCAACAAAAATATAGTCCATACAATTTTATTCTACACATTCTTTACAAAACATAACGACGTAAATTTGCATGTTTTTTCTACTTAATAAAAAATACTCTGCAGAAAATTAGTGTCAAATTTTAATTTCTTTTATTTTTAGGGAGTAATTGTTTTCAAGCAGTGTTTTTCTTCTAAAATTATAGTTTTCAAAATCAGATCACCCACAAAGATTAATACAAGTAAATAAGGAAACTCCTTTAAAGGTTTTTCGTTATGTGTGCAAGGTGTATCAGAATTTTTGTAGGAATTTTTGACACCTCTAAGACGAAACTGCGAATAAAATATAAAAATCTCGTAATTTCTCTGTTAAAAGTGGGTTGTTTATTTTCTTTAGTGATTATACTTCTAAAATAAACTATTAAAGTTGTTTTAAAAATAATAGAAATATTTTTTTTTAAAACAGTAATGAATTTTCCGAACTCAATATTTTTCAATTTTTAAACTTTAAAAATCTATCAAAATTTGTCTATTGATTCTATTTTTACAATATTTTCAGGGTCAATGTAAAATTTTATGTTCTTTCCAATAAATCGTATATAATATTTTAGACAAACGTTTTTTTTTTTAATTCACGCCCCCCCACTATTTTGAAATGTCTATTAAAAAGTAAATAATTTATGTGCCAAAGTTTTATATATCACAAATTGAAGATAAAAGATCAATAAATAATATATTCTAATTTAAAACAAAAAAAGTATTGTTTTTTAGAAATTTACCTGTAAAGTCCGAAGTTTAAAACCTTTTAAAAAAAAAAACACGTTGTTTTTTTTGTTTTTTTTTAATGAAATCTTGGTCCTTGCTCCTTTAATTGAAAAAAAAAAATTAGGGCTTGAATTGCATTTTTCGAGGAGTTATAAGCTTGGAAAGATGGGGTGGAATTATTCACTGTGTGCATCTTGCATCTATGTTATTGTGCTAAAATAACTTTGTTATTTAGAAAGCCATTCTTAATATGGGAAGCAGGTTGTATTTGTAACTATTCTGTACTTTCACCTAAAAATTTATTAAACAAAAATTTCATAAAAATTAAATATAACTTGAAAATACTCTTAAAAATAGCATAGTAACATAGATGCAGCGCAGCACAAGTACTGGTTTTTCAAACTCTAAACACTCGTTTAAAATGGCACAGCTACAGCAACACTGAATCTCTTTATAGATAAATTCATGTTATCGAAGGCGGAGCTAAAATCTGCTAAAAAATGTCTAAACTATGTGTCATTATCGAGGATGTCAATAGATTGAATGAGACATAACGACCGATCAGCTCCTTTAAAAATGGCGTCTTTATTTGCATCTCACAAACATGAGTACACCGGTAAGGGGGCGTAACTCCAGCCGGTGAAAACTCTTGTTCAGTTCCTCATGCAACATCTTCCCTTTTCTCAATAATAAAAACAGAAGATAAAGACAAAAAAAAAAAAAAAAAAACACAACAAAAAGTCTGATAAGAATTAAAACAGTCTACAAAACACAGTGATCTAGGCATTCCTTGGGCTGACTACTCTCCTACCTAACAGGGATTATTCTGCCCTTTCACTTATGTTGTGAAATCCTTGAATCTCACAGGATCTCTTATTATTCTTCCTGACCGTGTTGTCCGCAACCTTTCTGGACTTGGTTTTGTTGGGGATGGGGTCGGGTTGAGGTTTTCTCTTATTTCACCTTCATATTGAGGTGGTTCTGAGTTACATATCTCTTCTGTACTCTGCCCTGTATTCTTGGGTAACTCGCTCTGCACTTCATATGGCTGGTGTATTCCTGATGTGAGTGGGGGTGTCTCTGCAGTTTTCTTCAAATCTACTCTATTCCGTCGATATAAGTCCCCATCCACTTTTACATGGTATGATCGCTCATCCAGTCTCCTCCATACAACAGCTTTCCTTCACTCTTTTTGACCATTTATGTGTGGTTTCATCCGTACTACATCTCCAGGATACAATGGTTTAAGTGGTTTTACTTTGTGGTTGAAAGAATGTTCTTGCCTCCTGCGGTCTTGCTTCACTGATTTTCTCAGATTTTTGGGCAATTCTGGCTTAAGTAAATCCTCCCTGCTTGGGAGAAGTGTTTTTGTTCTTTTTGACATCAGCTTCTGAGCTGGTGATAAGAGACCTTTGGCTGGCGTATTCCTGTGATCCAACATTGCTAGGTATGGATCAGCCTTATCGTCCATCGCTTTCTGGAAAAGGTTCTTTGCCATCTTTACCGCAGATTCCACTTTGCCATTTGCCTTGCTATTGTATGGACTGACAGGTGTATGTGTAAGACACCACTTTTTTGCAAAGGTAGAAAATTCCTGGCTACTAAACTGAGGCCCATTATCAGTTACGACCTGATCTGGTATTCCATGTCGTGCAAAATGGTGTTTAAGTTTAGTTATCACTGTCTTTGCTTGTGTATTGAGAAGATGATCGATTTCCCAGAAGTTACTCATATAATCAACTGTGCACAGATAGTCTCTATCTGCAAACTTAAAGAGATCTACTCCCAATTTCGCCCAGGGTCTGTCAAGAACTTCATGGACCATTAATGGTTCTGCCGGGTTGGCCACTTCATATTTTCTACATGTGGGGCACTTTGACACATAGTCTTTGATGTCACTGTCCATATTTGGCCAATACAAGCATTCTCTTGCTCTTCTGCAACATCCTTCTACTCCCAGGTGTGTGGAATGCAGCTTTTCTTTCAACACTGCCTGCTGTGTCAGTGGAACCACTACCCGGTTTCCTCTGAAAATTAAACCATCTTGCACCGTCATTTCATTCCGCATGTTAAAATATGGTCTCATCTCTGGGTCAAGATGTATTTTTTCTTCTGGCCATCCTTCCAGAATTACTTGCTGTAACTGCTGCATGCTTCTGTCTTCCTTCGTGGCTGAGCGCAGTTCAAGCAGCCTTCTCTCTGTTACAGGAATATATTCTGCTTCCTTGACATCATCTTCATCGTCCATATCTTCACTGCTCAATGCATAAATGTATGCTCTTGATAGCGTGTCTGCAAGGAACATTTTCTTACCTGGATGGTACAGAACTGTAGCATCGTAAGCCTGTAGTCGCATCAGCATGTTTTGAAGTTGTTTGGGGCACTTCACCAATTCTTTTTTCATAATCACCTCCAGTGGCTTATGATCGGTTAGCACTGTTATCTGTCGACCAAACGTATATTGATGAAACCGTTCACATGCGTAGACTACTGCTAGTAGTTCCTTTTCAATCTGTGCATACCGAGTTTCTGTGTCGGTCAGTGCATGGCTGGTATAGGCTAGGGGTTGACTTTCTTGTAGTAGTGCAGCCCCCATGCCCTTCTCACTTGCATCGCATTGGATGACCAAAGATTTGTTGGGGTCATAGTATCTCAACACTGGTGCCTCACTCACTAACTCTTTAATTTTCCCAAAAGCCTCTTCATGGATTTAGGACCATGTTCATGGCACATCTGCCTTCACTAAATTTCGAATTGGGGCCATCACATCAGATATGTGTGGTAGAAATTTTGCCAGGTAATTCATGAATCCAACCAATCGTTGCACTCCTTTCACATCTGTTGGACACGGCATCTCTTTTATGGCTCTTACCTTCCCAGGATCAGGAAGTAAACCATCACTGGTTATTATGTGTCCCAGGAAAGATATAGACGTTTGTCGTAAGTTCAATTTTCCAGCATTCAATCGCATCCCGCGATCACGACATCTCTGCAACAGTTTCCTGAGTTTTAGGTCATGATCAATTGTTGCTTCTTCCATCGTTTTACCCTTCCCAATCACCAGAAGATCATCCGCTTTGTTAACCACCCCCTCCAAATCGGACACATTGTTAAAAAGGGTCTTTTGAAATATCTTTGGAGCTGGAGAAATACCGAAAGGTAAAACCTTCCACTGGAACCTACTGTATGGTGTAGCAAATGTTGTTAAGCGACTGCTGACTTCGTCTAATTTTACATGCCAGAATCCATCTCGTAGATCCAGGGTAGAAAATACCTTGCTGTCAGCCAGTTCTGGTAGTAAATCGTCCAGTGTAGGTAACTGAAAATGTTCCCTCTTCAGAGCTTTATTCAGTGGTCTTGGGTCTATACATATCCGCAGGCTTCCATTTTTCTTAGTTACCAGTGCTAACGCACTTACCCATGGTGTTGGGTCGCTCGCTGGTTCAATAACATTCTTCTTAACCAGTTTTTCCAACTCGACTTTTAGCTTGTCTTTAAGTGCCACTGGTATTCTCCGTGTTGCTGCAACATTTGGTGTTACTCCTGGATCCACCTGCAAATGTACCTCTCCTGGTAATTGACCCAATTCTTCCTTGAATACATCTCTGAAGTCATTGATAATGCTGTCCGAGTACTGGGTGCTGGATTCATTCATTTGGGAAACTTTGGCGACCATTTTGAATTTGTCGTTATTGATTGTGACGAGTTCCATTTTCTGGATTGCATTTGCTCCCAGTAAGGGATGGAAATCCTCTTTCCCAATGACAAACTTAACTGCATATTTCTGTCCAGTTTTGGGGTTATCATTTTAACTCGACACTCTCCTAACGGCTTCACTTCTGCTCCATTCCACATGACAAGGGTCTTATTTAAATGTTCCAGTGTTTTTCCAATCACGTGTTTCACATTCAATATGTTCACGGACGCTCCACTATCGAGCTGAAAAGCAATTGGGTTTCCTTTCACCATCATTTCCGCCTTTATCACCTCTTGACTCACAGCATTCACCTTTTCCTTAATCGTTATGTTGTCTACCTGTCCATAGTCTGAACTACTACTGTCGTTTTCCTGGTCCTCATATTGGGTTTTGACAGCCTGCACCTTCTTTTTCCTTGATACTTTGCATTTCGCGGCAAAGTAGTTTTTCCTATTACATTGATAAAAGGTCTTGCCAAATGCAGGACATAACTCTTTTCTCGGTCCATGCCGCAGTGCACACGCCAGCAATCTCTGTCAGTTTGTGCCGATGTCTTTCTCCTTGGTTTAAAATCAACCTTATTCACTCCTTCAGGCCTTAGGATTCTGGACTGGACCGTGGCATTTTCAGCCAGCTTACAAATGTCAATACATTTTTGTAAGTCTAACTGTCTTATTTTCAATAATTCAGCTTGTGTCTGGGGGTTGTGTATTCCCAGCACTACCTGATCTCTGAGTACTGATGAAACGCAATTGTCACAAAAATTGCACGTTTTTACTAACGTCCGAAGTGCCGTAATAAAGGATTCCACAGTCTCTGATCCTCCTTGCTTTCTAGAATGAAATACGTAACACTCGTAGGTTTCATTCGTTTCCCCTATAGCGTATTTATCGAATGCCTAAATAATTTCAGTGGGTGTTCTTTCATCCTCAGGTGTTAGAAATTGAAATCCGTAGTAAACTTTCAATGCGTCATCTCCCAACGTGTGAAGCAAAAGTGCCGTTTGATATTGTAATGACTGTCTCGTCAAACACGTAATAATGGCGTAGTTATGCCATTTCAGTTTAAACAACTTCCAGTTCGCCGATAAATTATCTTTCATACATAAGGGCGCTGGTAGTCTTATGCCAGCCACTGGTCTGTTTGTTTCTTCCATGCTTCCTTCCGGCATTTTTTTTTCTCCACATGACGTACGTACGAATTACAATTTTAAACAAGAACAATAAAGTTACTTATCTGTTTCTGCAAATAACTTTCCGCTTCTTATCCTTTTGTACATCTTACTTAGACATATCTTTATCCCACTCGCGGCCACCATGTGTCATTATCGAGGATGTCAATAGATTGAATAAGACATAACGACAGATCAGCTTCTATAAAAATGGCGTCTTTATTTACATCTCACAAACATGAGTACACCGGTAAGGGGGCGTAACTCCAGCCGGTGAAAACTCTTGTTCAGTCCCTCATGCAGCAAACTAAACACTATTGTGCCTCGGATTTGGATTGATCCTCTCTCTCCAATACATCTAATTCAACTTTACAAAGTTTTTCATTATTTCTTATAACTAGCACTTATATTTTACGTATGAAACTGGAAGATACCCCAATACAGTTTCCTTCAGTTATAATCTATTTATTTATTTTACTTTTCAGATTAGAATGTCAGTAAAAACACAACGTTCAGTTTTAACCCATGGCCCACAAAATTTGCTGATCCACCTTGTCATTTGGATGAAACAGCACCTCCAACTTCACGACAACTCACCCAGTTTAGTTATTTCCTCGAAAACAGTTATCCTCACTTAAAAAATAGTGAGATTTCTAAGTTAATTGCCAAGGAAATAATTAGTATTTGGCAAGCAGTCAATCCACAATTGCCCTTGTTAAGGTAAAATCATATAAGAGAGAAGGTCAATATATTTTGCTATAAGAGAGCCAAACAGATTGACAGGAAATCTCTTGCAGCAATCAAAGTGAAAAGAATGAAAGAACAGCTAGACAGACTTTTTGATATATCTTCTTGTAGCTGTAAACTTTCTGTAAAGTAAAGTGCAAGACAGAAAATTGTCAAAAAGGCACATAATCTGCACTTGTCCTTCTAACAAGGAGGTATAATTAATTCTATAGATTCACCTGAAATTATGTTCCTTTTTTGTGGAAAATAAAATAATATATTGGTATTTATTATGTAATCTGGCTCTATTATTAAAAATGCAAATGTTCCAATTTTCAGATTCCACTAGAAGAACTGCCATTTACAGCAATTTTTAAATTAATTGATGGAACAACAAAAAGCCTAACAACATTTACTGGTCCTTTGGGGAAACTTTGTATCAATAATTATCAAGATTTGCCTCAAGTAGAATTCTAAAAAATTAGTGTCCCTCCCGATCATCATTATCTGACAGCAGAAGAAACAAATAATTTAAGTGTGAAGACCAGAGGTTACTTTTGATTATAAGGAGAACTTGTTGGAACAAGTTCCCTGTTCTAAGCAAAAACAGCTAGTCTAAATTAAAGGACAGATATTCTCTGACATAGAATGGGGGACATCTCATGAATTAGCCCAGGGAAGGGAAACCTGCTGCCTAAAGGTCGCATGCGGCCTTTTGGGTAACAGTGTGGCCTTTGGTGTAAATATTAATACTTAATTTTGAAAAAATTTAAAATATTACTTTTCCCATAATAATTATACATAAATTTTACACAAACACACATACACACTGAGAGAGAGAGAGAGAGAGAGAGAGAGAGAGAGAGAGAGAGAGAGAGAGAGAGAGAGAGAGAGAGAGAAATAACTGTATTCATTGTTGTCACTCCCAGACAATTAGAATTATTCATTTAATTATTACTTGTACAAAACATTCATTGTTAGAAAGCGGCATATTTCCTATTTTTAGTCATCCCTTCTGAGTTAACATCTTCATTTTGATTAGCGGATCAATCATATCAGCACTTCAAATGTTTGTTCCTTTATATAGCTACTGATGGGATTACTTTTGAAATATATTTGGTCTTATGTGTTGTTTTCACGCTTTTGAAATAATTATTTATGGCAGATTTAGGCCTTCATATTTCTCAACTGGAAGAAAGAGAGACAACTCTGTTGTGAACCTCTGATATGACGATTTAAATTTGCGGTCTTTTTGAATCCTTGCTTAAAAACTTCTTTCATTTAAAAAGTACATGGAATATAAATATGGACAAATTCTTAATAATGAAGAATGGAAGCATCCATTGATTATTATTTTTTATAGGTAAGTGATTTTTTGGAATGTATATATATTTTTATATTCCAAGTAAGTTAAAATTCGTTGAATTTCTTTCAATCTTTTTAAAAGAAAACCGATTTTTAAAAAATTGCATATTTTTCTATTAAACCTTTTATTATTTTAAAATTTGGTCTTCGCTCCTTTTATTGAAAAAAGAAAATGGGGGTTTAAATTACATTTTTCAAATAGTTATAAGCTTCAAAAGACAGTGAGTCTAATTATTTAATTTTTTGTCACTCATTTTTAATGGCGACATCTAACACTGCTAGTCTTGCAGTTAAGCCCGGCAAACTCGAAAGGGAGTTCGACAACTCTAGAAGGGTCACATCACCGTCAAATTGAGTTATTTTGTTAAGAAAAATATATTGAATGAATTGTAGGTATCCCCAAAACAATGTGAAAAACGGAGCGCATATTCCCGTAATGTCAGACTTGTGTTAACTATACAAAGTATGGAAAAGCAGAAGCGACTTAATGATTTTTTAAAACCTTTGTTTATCTTCTTCAAACTGCAATTAATAATTAATCTTTGTTATAATTTTGTTAGGTTTTAAGATTTACACAGTGTAATGATTAATAATATTACAAACATTTTTATATTAAATATGAAATACGGTTTTACTGAATGTTCTTTTTGTTACCTACGGGCTTCCATATTTTGTTCAGTAAAAAGAGATGAACAAAATATGAGGGGGGGGGCTACAAAACGCTTAATATTTGTGCAATATTTTCAAATCTGTTTTAATCTGGCGATAAAATAGCTGACAAGAGCCATGTTTATGTAAAAACTTAATATTTAAAAAAAATTTAAACACAATTAATTAAAAATTTATGTTGTAACGGAACATTTTGAAATAATGGAATTTTAATCGTTTAAATCTTTTAAAAATTAATTAATGTTTATTAAGTTTCTTTTTGTTGACAATTCAACTGATTAGAGTATATATTAATTCGAAAAAACGCTATTTAAAAAAAACATAATATTATATTCATATCATTTTTTTTATTGCAACTTCAAGGTAAAGTTTTGTTCAATACGTGTATATAAACTTTTAAAAAATAAATAATTTTTACTTATTTGAACTCTTATGTTTCATAATAAATAGAAATTTCTATAGATTTAAATGTATTTTGTTCGAATTTCGAAAAAAATAAATGGGGGGGGGCACGCTCTAAAAAATATTTCCCCTCATATATTTTACGGAAACTGCATTTTATATGCAATTTATTTCTAAAATGGATAAGTATCGAAAATTTCACGAAAATCTGACCATTAGTTGATTTTTACTAGATTTATTAAACACGGGTATGTTTTCACGTTCGGAATATCTACTATATGGGGACAAAAATGGATGGTCACGTTCAATGCCGCCAAGACAAAACTGATTTCATTCAATAATTACAAAAAACCTTCTCTACCACCTATAGCAATGGCCAACGACTCTTTATCTGAGAGTACGTCTCTCAAGCTCCTTGGCCTAACGTTCACAGGAAACATGAGTTGGAACAATTACATCGAGGGCATTGCCAGGGCCGCTGCAAGGAAGATGGGCTCTCTCTACCGTGCTAGAAAACTTCTAACACCCGAAAGTATCCTGTACCTCTATAAGGCCACTATTCGCCCATGTATGGAGTATTGCTGTCATATTTGGGCTGGTGCATCGGCTACTAGTCTCTCGCTCCTTGACAGGGTTCAAAAGAGAGTCGCAAATCTGATAGGCCCTAAACTGGCATCTAAGCTTCAGCCTCTGTCCCATCGTCGAAACGTTGCATCCCTCTGCCTATTCTACAAGTATTATAATGGTGAATGCTCTGAAGAACTGCAAGCACTTGTGCCCCCACGACGTGAACACCCTCGACAGACCCGACAAGCTGCAAAATCCCACCCCCACACTGTAGAGATCCCTAGATGTAAAAGATCTTTCTACTCCAGTAGTTTCTTCCCCAGAACTGCTAGACTTTGAAATTCCATTCCACGTCACTGCTTCCCCAACTGTATTGACATGCATAAGTTCAAGTGCAACATGAACTGACATCTCGCTGCCCTAATCCCTACATAGTACCCCAGTAGATGTTTCTCCTGATAGTAGCCCCCTACACCAAAGTGGCAATTTGCCTTGTTTGGGGTGAAAATGTAATAATAAAAAAAAAAAAAAACCTTATTTTAAAGCGCCAATTATGTAAACACGATTTTCGTCTCACAATTTAATTATTTTCGTTCGATGCAAAATTTTTTTAAAGAATTAGTGTGATAAATAGGACAGGAGAACTGAGTAAGCTTAAAGTAAGCTTTATTTCACTAAGAACAACGCGGAGAAGCGAGTCCATGTGTTCTACATTTCATACATAGGATAAAAACTAAAGGGAAATAATTCGCTTCCAGTAAGGGAAGTAATTCGCTTCCGGAAGGCATAGGAGAGAGTTCTTCTTTTGTCAGCACATTCTCCGCCACTCAGAGGAATCCGAGGCCGTATGATGATCTTAGGATGCAGAGTTACCAGGAACTGCAGGAGCGGGTTTTTGTTTAAGCTGCAAAGCAAAAGAGAAAAGAAAAGTTAAAAGCAGATAGTTTTCAGCTAAATATTGGGGGCTTCGACGAACTTTAGTAGAGCGTCGAAGATTCGGCACCTCATTGTCCTCCGATGATCTCCTCTGTGGATCGTCTGATTGGGGAGAAGTAGGAACCAAATTTTCGAGGGGAGAGTTTTCGTGCACTTGTGGCAGGGGGTCCGAATCTGGCTGCTGAGGTACGTCCTGTAGCTGTTGGTTCTCCGGCACGGGATCTATTTCTGCCTCTAGAATGCTCGATCTATCACCCAATGGAGATAAGTGGCGTAGGGACACTGTCGTCTCCCGTCCGTTGTTGAAACGGATATGAGCATAGCTAGAATTGACTTCAAGTAGGTCTACAGGCTCAACTAGGGGTTCGTATTTGCTCCCGCATACATGTCGCTTTAAAAGAACAGATTTAGCATTTGTTAGCCAGGTGGGCATAGAATTTCCAGTGGCTGATTTCCTTTGGAAATTAAAGAGACGTTCGTGAGGAGTGCTGTTCGTAGAGGTGGAAAGCAATGAGCGGATGCTGTGGAGGGCTACATCTAGCACACTTTCCCAATTTGTAACATGAAGATTTCTTGAGTGTAGAGCTAGACTCACTGTTTGCCAGATAATACCGTTATATCTTTCCACTTGTCCATTACCTAGAGGATTGAAGGCAGTTGTTCTGCTAGTAGCAATGCCACGAGAAAGTAAGAATTCTCTTAGTTCGTCTGACATGAAGGCTGTTCCACGATCAAAATGTACAAAGGAAGGATTTCCAAACATGGAGAATAAGCTAATTAGGTGTTTTCGGACAGTAGCAGCTGAGATGTCGGTACAGGGGAAAGCGAAGGGGAAACGAGAGTATTCGTCAACCACTGTCAGAAGGTACCAGTTGTGAGAATTTGAGGGTAACGGCCCCTTGAAGTCCACGCTTATTCTTTCGAATGGTTGACTTGCTTTAATGAGAATCTGAGGTGCCAACTTAAAGAACCTAGGTTTTACTTCAGAACATACCCGGCAAGTCTTCGAAACAGCTCTCACCTCCTCCACAGAGTACGGCAGATTTTTGGTTTTGATGAAATGTAGCATCCTGGTTACCCCCGGATGGCATAAGTCTGTGTGTAATGAGTGTAATTTGTCAGCGGAGGTGGCGGAAGAACAAATTCGAGACAGGGTGTCTGCAGTAACATTTTGTTTCCCTGGTCGATAGGCAATATCATAGCTAAAACAGGCAAGTTCTAACTTCCATCTTGTTATCTTTTCATTTTTTATTTTGCTCTTTCCTTTAGGGTCGAACATAAAAGAGACAGACTTTTGGTTAGTGGTTAGCTTAAAATGCTTCCCGAGCAGTAAATGTCGCCATTTTCGGATCGCCTCCACAATTGCATAGGCCTCCTTTTCCACTGAAGAGTGCTTTTGCTCGGCGGAGGTTAATGTTCTGGAAAAGAAGGCCACTGGCCGAGAGTTCTGGGTCAGAGAGGCAGCGATGGCATGTTCCGAGGCATCAGTTTCAACCTCAAGGGGAAGAGAGGAGTCTATGGCTACTAGAGAGGATTTAGCAATATCTTTCTTTAGGTCCCTAAAGGCGTCGGTTTGTTCTTTAGAGAGGGGAAAGTTGGTAATCTTAGTTAGGGGATGTAGTTTCTCAGAGAAGTTAAATATCCACTTTGAATAGTGGGAGAACATTCCCATAGCTCGTCGAAGAGAAGGAGAATCCTGAGGGACAGGCAAGTCCATCAACCCTTTAAGCCTGTCAGTGTCTGGTTTTACCGAACCTTTGTTTATTGTATAGCCGAGCAAGTCTACTGAAACAAGAGAGTAGTGACACTTGCTTTCATTCAGTGTCAGTCCATATTTCTCTACAGCCTTCATAAAACATTTTAAATTAGCATCATGATCTGCCTGATTTTCTCCACAAACTGTAACATTGTCGATGTAGGCGAAGGTTCCTCGGAGGTCTTCTCGTTTGATGATATCGTCGATTACTCGTTGGAAGCTAGCTACTCCATTGGTTACTCCAAACGGAATTCGCCGAAACTGGTACAGGGATCCAGAAGCTTCGAAGGCTGTGTATTTTCGTTCTTCCGGCTTGATTGCAACTTGATGATAAGCACTAGTTAGATCAAGAGTGCTAAACACTTGATAAGTGGCAATCTCATTTACCATGTCCTCCATTCGAGGAAGAGGATAGGCATCTAGGAGAGTGAAACGGTTTATCGTTTGAGAGTAATCCACAACAAGTCTCTTCTTGTGATTCTCAGGAGTCACTACGAGCGTTTGGGCTCGCCATGGAGATTGAGAGGGCTCTATAATACCTTCCTTTAGCATGCGGGTTATTTCCGATTTAATAAATTTAGCATCTGGTAGGGTATGTCTCCTGAATTTAACCGCAATTGGGCGACAGTCTGGGGTTAAGTTTGTAAAGAGAGACGGGTAAGGGACATTTTTAATGGCGGTAAGCCCACAAACAGTGAGAGGGGGGAGGGGTCCTCCAAAAGGTATTTCTACCGACGAGTGTTGGTTCAGAAATGTATGTCCGAGAATTACATCACTGCACAGGTTGGCCATAATCGATAACTTGACATTACCGTACTCCCTTCCATTCAGACCCAGAGATACAACAAAATGACCGAAAGTAGAGGACGAATGAGAACTGCTAGCCATCAAAATCTTCTCGGAACTTGGCAGGACCATTAACCCGAGTACCTTAACTTTGTCAGGATGGATAAAATTTTCTGAGCTCCCAGTATCGATGAGTATCCTCATGGGTTCACCTTTGATTTTTCCCCATAAGGACAAATGAGAGAGACTCTCCGAAAAGTTAAGAGAAGGAACTGACGAAGCAAGAAGAGACTCACCGTAGTTTATAGCAGCAGCAGCAGCAGCAGCAGCAGCCGTTGGCGATCTGCAGACACGAGCGAAATGCCCTTTCTTCTTACAGTTTTTGCAAAAAGAATTTCTGGCGGTGCACCTCGCCCGGTCATGCCTTGGGTTTCCACAGAAGAAGCATTTCTGTCCTGAGAGTGACGCTACTGTGGGTTGCTCCTCGCATCTAGACTGGTTGTCGTCTTCTTCCGTTCCGACTGCAGATATCGATGCAGTCAAGGAGTCCGACTGAGCGTACGATGACAACTGTTTTTGAGCTGTCTCGAGCATGAGAGCCTGGTCGAACGCAGTATGCAGGTCGAGTTTCTTGTTCTCCAGGAGCCTCTGTCTGATGTGGGATGACTCGATTCCGTTTATGAATGCATCCCTGATGTATTCATCCCTCGCTTGTATTGCCGACACAGCCTGAAAGTCACAATCCTTAGCAAGTTCTTTTAAGGACTGTAAATACTGGTCCACGCTTTCGTTTCTTTGTTGACGACGAGTTGCCAGTAAATGACGACAGAAGATGCTGTTTTTAGGTTGAACAAAAACCTCTTCTAGGGTGTTCATAGGTGTCTGGTAGTCATTAACGTCAGAAATGTGTTTATAAATCGCTGGAGACACCAGGTTGATTAATAAATTGAGTTTTAACTCGTCTGTCAGTTGCGGACCACTAACCGCCTCGATAAATATAACAAACGACTTCTTCCAGTGTCGCCATATATCGGCTGCGTCCGCCTTTGTGGGTTCCAAATCAAGGCGTTTGGGTTTCAGGTACTTCTCCATAGTTCTTTAGTGAAATAAATTGTGATAAATAGGACAGGAGAACTGAGTAAGCTTAAAGTAAGCTTTATTTCACTAAGAACAATGCGGAGAAGCGAGTCCACGTGTTCTACATTTCATACATAGGATAAAAACTAAAGGGAAATAATTCGCTTCCGGTAAGGGAAGTAATTCGCTTCCGGAAGGCATAGGAGAGAGTTCTTCTTTTGTCAGCACAATTAGGTATTTTTTTAGATTAGGTCCACCTCCACAATTTTCTTTTAAATGACGACTTGTAAAAGTTTTCTACTATGCTGAATACGGAAATCGCATTTAAATTTTGCAGAAATAAGTAGTTATCGAGATATAAAAAGCTGTCTTATGCATTGTATTCTTTGGTGTGCATCGTTTTTATGCGCGCGCGGCATAAAAATATCTACGTGCGTAACAAAGATGGCCGCCACAGAATACAATGCAATAGTACAACTTTTTATATCTCGATAACTAATTATTTCTGCAAAATTTCAAGGCGATTTTCGTATTCAGCATGGCCGAAAATCTATTAAAGTCGTCATTTAAAAGAAAATTGTGGAGGTGGACCTAATTTGAAAATTTACCAAAAATTATTACTTCTTTTAAATGGTGCAAAAGTTATATTGGTAATATTAATTTATAATAAAGTTACATCGTTTTACATATAGGGTGAGGTAATTCTGTGGTGACTTTTGACAGTCCCTAGAGATCGCTGACATGGGTTTGATTATTAAATTCGTTGTCAGCGACTTCGAATATTCCTAAAAAACAACAAAAAACAAAACAAATTAGAATGTGTCATGCCGCATTAAGCATGTATGTGTAATAATAAGACAGGAACACGTGTGTTTGGTTGTGAGAAAGGAACTGAATGATGGCGCCTGCTTTATTGATCGATTGCTATGCGCATGCTTGAGTGCATACAAAAGTTGGATCAGGAAACCGAGATGAAAGGGTCCATATAAAAATAGCTGAAACGAAAGGCGATATCATTACATCTCCCTTTCTCTGAAAACAAAGATGACTTATGCATTTTTTTTTTTTTTTTTTTTTTTTTTACACAGTGATCACCACTTATCAAGGCCCGGATGCCACTCAGGGATAAGGGTTATTGCAAGTACATTACGTTAGTGTGGAGATTTGATGAAGTGTTTACTTAAGGGGGCGGTTCATTAGGAATTTGTTAACATTAGACTTGAAGACATCCAAGTTGTAGTCCGGAGGGAAGCAGGCAGACGGAACAGAGTTCCACAGGCGTGCAGTTCTAAGAAAGAAGCTTTGTTCATGGAATCCACGTTTTGATTTAGACACAGATATAGAGTGGAGGAAATTTTTCACAGTTGATTCAGCTAGACGGGTGTTTTTCATGAAAGATTGGCGAGGGGGGACCAGGGATTGGAGTTCAGACGAGCACCTGCCATGAAAATAACGATAAAACAAGGATAGGCTCGCAACGTCTCTTCTGTGGGAGAGGGGTTGCAGGGTAGAGAAAAGGGCATCCCCCACTAAGCCACGAAGTCTATTTTGTACTCTGTCAAGGCATGATAGGCTGTTTTTGGCAGCTCCTGCCCAGATATGGCAACAGTATTCCATCCTTGGACGTACTTGGCTTTTATATAGATAGAGAATTGCATCAGTAGTGAGATATCTTCTGGAGCGGTAGAAGGATCCCACCATCTTTCCAGCGACCTTGGCAACAGACTTGATGTACGTGTTCCATTTCAGATCAGGAGTAAAGGTCAAACCCAGAAGCTTGTCAAAACACGGGGCCTCACCCAGACGAGAGCCATCCATCACAATTGATGCCAGCTGGGGATCAGAGCGTTGATGATGTAAGGATAGGAGTTTGGTTTTGGATGCATTAAAGGTAACTAGCCACGTCTTCCCCCACTGAACAACGCGCTCGAGATCAGAGGAGAGAGAATCAGAGAGAACTTTGTCATATACAGCCTTTGATGTGTTGCCGTAGATGGTCGTGTCATCAGCATAGATGTCAACGAATGATTTAAGTATGTGTTTAGGGAGGTCATTGATGTAGATGTAAAACAAAACAAAGGTCATTGATGTAGATGTAAAACAAAACAAAGAAAATGGAGAGACTGGTTCAGGGTAGACTGCCTGAACAGCTGCAGCGAAGCAGGGGATTATTCTGCCCCATGAGATGCTTGTTGGGAGGTTATGAGTGCTTGCTCATCACAAGTTCATTTTTGATGGTGGTCGTACCACCCTACCACTACGGGTACATTTTTGAGTGTCATTTGATATGTTTGGGGATGCACACACAAGTGGATCCACAGACGTCGCACATTTTTGTGGAGCTGTGTTAGGGAGGTCTTGCAATGTTTGTGGGGTAGGCGTCACTGGAATACCTCTTATGTGTTGTCGGTTTCTTCACAGCACATGCCCATTGACATTCTCCAGGAGATAGGAGTAGTGACCATCTACCTGGGATACCACAGTCGCTGGGTCCCAGCTTCCAGACACAGGATTCTGTACCCTTACCCGTTGACCATGGTATAGGGGTGGTAGATCTTCCTTAAGTGCATGTCGGTCAAAATACCTCTTTTGGTTCTGCTGGCGTTGTTGGAATACGCTGTATATCTGATCCTGATCATGGTTGTCGTTTCTGATTTTGGTGATCAGTGGAGATTGGATTCGTCTACCCATGAGTAGTTGTGCAGGGCTTGGTATGACACTTGAAATTGGGGTGCAGCGCCAGTGCAGCAGTGCGATCTCAGGAGTTGTTCCCGACTGTTTGGCTTCCTTGAGAATATTCTTGATTCAACATGTTGGCCGTCTCTCTTGCTGCGATCTCCACGGAGCCTCTTCGTGAATGTCGCTACTTGGCTCAACGTCGCTGTCTTCCTCTGATGACACCACTACCGGCCGCACATCAAGGATGTGTCGAGGGATGCCGTCGATAGATACATTGTTTGGAGACTGGACACTTGTCACAATGCCCCTCCCTCAGCGTGTGGTACAGCAAGCATCAGGCATTTTGATCCACATTTCCTCTCCCACTCGTACAGTCACTCGCTTCTTGCCTTCCTCCATGGGTACCTGTGCAGTTCGGGGATGCTGCCACTCGTACTTGAAGACTGCCCTCTGTGGCACTGACTCCACTTTTTGCCCTGACTTTGGAGCCATATTATACCAGAAGACAGCTTCTGGCAGCAAAATCTGGCTCCTTTCAGCTATAGCCTTAATGGTCCTGTGATGCCGCTCCACAATTCCGTTTCTGCCTGGTCTATATGCAGCCCTGAAATAGCGCCGCACTCCCCACTTATCCAACACATTCTCCATGGCAGCTGAGCTAAAGGCAGTTCCATTGTCCATTAGCACTTCCGTCACTGGACCCCTCTCCAAAAACACCTCTTCCAAGACCTTTGCAATTTCACCTGCATTTTCTGCCTTGATTTCCCTCCAAATGGCTACTCTTCCTGGTCCACAGTCGACCATTGACAGATACGGCCTCTGTAGATAATGCGTTACGTCTATCGCCAACCTGCTCCAGTTCTCTGCCACCTGAACCTCACCAGCTTCGTGTCTACTCGGCGCAGGGTCGATTGATTGACACCGGCTGCATCTCTCAACTACTGTCCTAACTGCCTCCTTTGTGATTCTGGGGTCCACCTTCCTGGCCAAGAACAAGGTTCTATCCACTCCAAAATGGTGCATGTCATGCAAATCCTTCAGAGTGTCTTCATTCAAACAACATATTGCAACAGCCGCCTCATTCGGCGCCTTTAGCCAAGTCTTCCGCACCCTTGTCATCACATCTGCTCTGCTCTTTGCTGAAGGAACGAGAGTGACCGTAAGTTGAAGATCAAATTCCCTAATCAGCTCCCTTAACATCATCAATCGACACTTTACTAGCATCTTGGCAGCGCCTTTCGTCTTCACCCTCCTTTCTCCTGTAGCTTCGAACTGGATCCAAGAGAACACAGTGGCTGAGTCGGTCCTCACCTCAACATTCTGTAGCCCCCATTTCAAGGCTAAGTTGATGCCCTTCATAACCGCATCCAGTTCCGCCACATTTATGTGAGCCATGTCGTCCTTCTTCCGCAACATCTTCTGCAGTAACACCACCTATCTCCAAGGTGACCCCCACTGCTATACAGCTTGCATCACACGACACAACACCTTCTGCACTGTTGGGTACATGCCAAACATCTCTCACTGGATCCTCCCTCTTCACCTCTTCAATAATCTCTCTCATAATGTCCACAGTCTCTTTATCAACTCCATCCTCCCACTTCGCTCCACTAGCTAGCCTTTTGATATAACTACATGCAGTCCATAGCCATCCTGCAATAGGGTAATAGCCCACCAGTCTTCCGCATATTGAGAAGAGTTCTCGCCTGCTCAATTTTTCCGAAACCTCCGGGATCTCATTTCCCCTCCGGAACACTAACCGTCCTATCTGGTCCTTTCTTAGTTGGAGCCCTAACAAAGCTCCTCCCTCCAATGATTCCGGGCGTTTTACAATTAGCCCAAAGCTGTTGAGGTGTTTTACTACGTCCTCCGCAGTTGTTACCGTCTCATCCACCAAAATATCATCAATGTAGGAACTGGTGGCTCTTCTGACTGCGTCCTCCTTGCTTAGCACCGTTTTGAGGATCGCTGCCATGATTTTTGGTGCAAAATTCAGGCCAAAACCCAACCTAGTCAGGCAGTACGTTCGGCCCTTGTATCTGACCATCTGGTATTTCCAGAATTCCTGTGAAATGTGGATCTGTAGGTATGCAGATTTTAAATCCACAATCGTCACAGCCTTCTGAATCTGCCTCCACTCTCGCATGGTCTCTCTGCACACGTCCATCACATCGCCTCCCGTGTGACACACAACGTGTACGTTCAGCTCCCTGAATTCCAGTACTGGCCGAACTTTTTGTTTTGTGGGCTGAACAACCGCCATTAACGGCAGCACACCTTCCACCTTCTCCGTCCATGGTCTTAAAATCCCCTCTGAGATCCATCGGTCCACCTCCTTCTCAAATTCAACTCTTGTGCCTCCTCACAACGTATGCTCGTAGCATTCCACTCTGTTGTTCAGTATGGGAGGTTCTCCGTTCCATGCCCATTTGACTGTCCATTTCTCACCATCAAAGTGTGCAGAGAAATCTTGGTCCTCTATCGTGCAACTTTTATCTAACCCGGCCGTTCCTGTGACACCTTTTTTGAATTGCATACCTGCAGCCCCTTGATGTCCTCCAAATCTCACGGAGTTCCTATATACCGTAACGCCCCCTAGTCGAGCAATTGCGTCCATCCCTAACACCACATTGACACCCGTGACAATTTTGTTAATAACAATCGCCTGGATTGTTAGTGACATCCCACGTACCATCAACCGAACGATACTTGTGCCATTGCACTTCACCTCTCTGCCGTCAACTGCCGTAATGCTGTTGGTTCCATTGCATGTGTCAACCATGTCTTTGGTGACAATTGTTGAAGTACAGCCCATGTCGACAAGGGCTTTTGCACTTCGTCCATTTAGGGTCACCTCTACTTGTGGTGACATACCCTGAAGTGCCTTCATCGAATAAGTGGGGTAGCCACCGGCGCAGTGGCTTCCCCCTGTTCGTTTCCCTGGGAACAGAATCTGCTGATGTGGCCAACTTCCCCACAGCGGTAACACGTGACTTCTGGCTTTGGCTCCCTGCACTCCCTCGCTATATGGGGGCCTTGGCATCGGTAGCATCTGCCAGAGAACCTGGGTCTCTGCCACAGTCCTCTCTGCTTTTCGTCCTTCACAATTTCCTGTGGCAGTTTGCTTCATTGAGCGACAGCTACGATTCCCTGCTCACTCTCTTTTTTCCTGGCCAGCACCCTAGCCTGTGTAATCAACTCCGCCACCTCCATAGTATTTACACCGGGCAGTTGCTGCAGAGCTATAGAAATATGGTCCGGGAAGCCATTGATGAAGGCCATCTTAACCATCTGTCGACGGCCTCCCCCATTGAATCATGCTAGTCCCGTCAACCTCCTGATATTGTTGGCGTAAACATCGACAGGCTCTCCGGTCCACACCATACGGCTTAGTTTGCCATATGCCACAAACGGTCCTTCGGTAAATGCTTCCTTCAACTTTTCCTCAATGGCGTCAACAGACAGTCGCACCTCCTCCCGCATCTCCAGATATAGCGCCAGAGCATCACCATCAAGATACAGCGGTATCAAGCTGGCTACATCCGTGATGTCCCGCAACTTAGCGACAAGTTTTAGCTTGGTCAGCCAGGTTATAACATCTCCCTCTCCAGAGAACGTCTTGAGCATTTCACTGCTGATCCTCTTTGCTTCCATAGTTCCCGCCGAAATAGCTTGTAGTGAAATAGAAAAAAAAGAAATTAAAAAAATATATATAAGACACAGCTGTTCCTTCCAAAAAGTCGAGCTCTTCAACGTCCACAAATAATTCACCGTCACAAAAAGAATTCGCCGTCACTTCTTCCAACCGTCGTTTCACTCTCTGGTCTCTTCACCTCTACTTAAAAAAAAAAAAGTACCGTTTATATGCTGCCCATTTCTCCACTTATGCAAATTGACTATCAACCAGAGCCATCTAGTTTTCCATTTCTCCAAACAGCCAATTTGCAAAGGGGGACTACTCAAACCACACAGAGCCATCTAGTTTTCCATTTCTCCAAACAGCCAATTTGCAAAGGGGGACAACTCAAACCACACTAACTAAACTCTTTAAAATAAGTTAAAACACCAAAAACTTACAAAGCTAGGAAGAAAACGAAAACTTAGAAAAATAAATTTATTTTTTTTAAAACAATAAACATGTGAAAATATTTAAAAAAATATTATGGGATGTGCATTATTACCTTAAAATATGCACATTTATTTTCTTTGGGAGGGGGGGGTAAAGCTACCTCTACCTTAATATTTTCTTTAATTTTCTATTTTTGAGCAGTTATCTTCCTATGACGTGATCGTCTTATGGCGGACATTTTTTGTTCATAATAACACTTGACATTACTTTTTTTAAAAAACTAAATAAACTCTTTAAAATAAGTTGAAAGACCAAAAACTTTCAAAGCTCTGTAGAAAACAAAAACTTAGAAAAATTAATTTAATGTTTTTAAAACAACAGTAAACAAGTAAAAATATATATTTTTTTTAATATTATGGAATGTGTATTCTCTTTTAAAGACTGTAGTGAAGCCAAGACTACTATTTATCCATTACATGTCTCTTACTCTCTACTCTTCCCTTTCCCCCTTCCTTCCTTCCTCCTTTCTTCAAAAATGTGACCAGAGGTTGTAACCAATCAGGATAGAGAACAGTTCTGTGGGAAAGACAAAAGAGATACAAAAAAGTGTTGGAAGCAAAAAAAAAAAAAAAAAAAAAAGAGAAAAAGACGGACACGCGAGTGGTTCCAGAGTCAGGGGACAAAAATGAAAATCACGAACTTTCTATAACCCGATACCACTTGTACGCTGAAATGAATATAAAACCGTTTCGTTTGGAAGTTCCTTTGTTTCTTTATTATTGTTCCCAGGTCGGTTTCTACTCCCGTCTTATTAATCTCGACGACTCCCCAAAAGGGGTACCCGCCGAAATGGTGACCTATCCAACAAGAATTACATTATGGTAATCGCCATAAGACAATATCTTCTTCAAGAACGGTCATAAAATGTGTTTTCAATCGATATTTATTCAATAAGGGGCCAGTTTTCCTACCTATCAAAAGTGGTCGAGTTTTTCGGGGTCGAGTTTTCCGGGTACGAGTTTTCCGGAGACGAGTTTTCTGGTGACGAGTTTTCCTAAATTCATGTCAAACAGGCAGCCTAGTTCCTATTTACAATGCCTCCCCACAGGACAGAGTTAGACACCAGGGTCGTTTTTCATTGTGGAGAAAAGGAACAAAAATAAAAATTGTCTCAGTCGTGAACGATTTCTCCTCCACTGACAGAGAACAAGAAATTTAAGTGCAGCATATGAAGAACAGATACTCCACTTTGATCTTGTCCCGAAGGCCAGAGTTAGCAGCTTTAAATGTTTAATCGAGTTGCAAGTTTCATCATGTAATTTTTTGGTTCAAATCTATGTTTCTCATTTGACTGACTTCGTCGTTTATGCAATTCATTTCTCTTATTTGAATTGTTTATGTGCAATTTTTTTTTTTTTTTTTTAATATGAGCATTATGTGGATTATTTAGACTACTGTTCCCATCTTGGATGTTAATAGTAGTTAGTTCGACTAATCGAAATAATAATAAAATATTCAGTATTAAAAAAATAAATCTAATCTTATATATATATATATATATATATATATATATATATATATATATATATATATATATATATATATATATATATATATATATAATGAATTGGACACATAAAGAGAAATTTACTAAAGGACTCGAAACAAGCCTTAAGCATTAACAAATATTATTTAAACTTGATATGAAAACAATTCGGCACACTTAACTGATGGACAGACATTTTTACGCAAGGAGCAAAATAATGATTACACCGTGTTACCATTACCTAAATTCATTTTTCTTTAGCAGTTGATTTTCTATGTGAAATTATTTAAAATTTCACATTTAAATCGTGTTTTTCATCTTTTAATTTTGATTCTTTTATATTTTCATATATTTGATTTATTAATGAACTGAACACACAAAACAAAAGTTGTATCAATTTACTAAAGAAATCTTAACAAACCAATTTTTTTTTTCTATTTTGAACACGAAAGCAAAAACAAACAAACAAACAAACAAACAAAAAATAAACGAATTCACACCGACTTTTTTCGTATTGAATTCCTCGCATAAAAGGTAAGGGTTTTTTTTTTTTTTAAATTTTTAATTGTTTTATTTTGTACACTTTTAAATTAATCGTAAACATTAAAATAAATTTATTTTTATTGCAATCCAATAAAAAAATATCGGTTATTTCATGTTTTATAACAGACGTGAATAAAATATATGAATCTCAGATTTTAAAAATCTCCGAAAATTATATTCTACTATCTGAGATTTATATTGTGATCAAAAATGTGCTTATTTTAGTAAAACTTATGTTATTTAAATTTAAAATAAAAATGTTTATTATCAACACAATATTGAATTATTTTTGATTTGCATTAAAGAATTGTTGGATTTTTGATGCATTATCGAGTATTTTACATTTAAAAATAAAGATCACTAGGTACCTCCAACGCTCGCAACAGTTTTAACCCCGCCCCCGTATGTAGCACGATGTAACTGTAATTTAATTTAATATTATCATCTTAACTTTTTTACCATTTAAAAGAACCTTCAAATAAACTGTTAATACTTTTTGAAAAAAATTTTACAGCATACAAAAATAATGAAACTGCGAGATAAAAATTTTATTTATGTTATGGACGCTTTAAAACAACGTTTCTTTGTAGTCACGTTTTTAAGCCGTAGACACACCCATGTTTTAAAAATCTAGCAAAAATCAAATAATAGTCATATTTTCCTGAAATTCTCGCTATTTATTCATTATTAAATAAACTTACATATATAACTTAATATACTAGAGGAATTTTTTTAGGTGTTCTAACCCCTTATATGTATACTTTATTTTTCTATTTGAGTATCATTTTTCAAAAATGGCAGTTATCTCCTTTTATAATTAAATTATTTAAGTTAAATTAAAATATACCGTTTCCAACGATTTTAAACTGGTAATATTACTTTATTAGTGTTTCCTTTGAAGTTTGCATATATCACTATTTCAACTATTCATAAACTACATTTAACAACATCCCAATGAATAGATGGACGATGATACTTATGGGCTTTCAAGGCAGACAAATAAAAGATATATATATATTTCATTAGAAATATTAAAGATATCCCCTCTTATCCTTACTTTTCTACCTGATTTTATTTTATTTTATTTAATCTTACTTTGTTTATCAATATACAAAATAAGTAACTGTTTTTCTTTATATTTTAAATATTTTCCAGATATATCTGCCTTACTTAAAAAAATGCTAGTTTTATTTTTGGTGTCTGTAAAATATGTAGTGGACTGGTGGATATATTATATATATCCCCCAGTTGTACAAAATATGAGAAATGATTTGAATTGGGAAAGGAAAAATGAATTACTTTGAGGAAGGAATGAACAACGCATTTACTTGAATTAAACGAACAGGAATTTATTTCGTGAAGAAACAAGTGAAAGAAAAGGGTACAACACGTGTTCCTGTCTGCGTTCGTCTCTCGCTGTTTACTGGTGAGAAGGAGAAAGTCTATTGTTGTAGAGAGAGAAAGAAAGAAAGTCGATCCAGTTTGGTGTGCGTCTCTCGCTGTTATCTGGTGAGAAGGAAAGTCTATTGTGGTAGAGAGAGAGAGAGAGAGAGAGAGAATGAGAAAAAGTCAATCCAGGCCATGGAGATAGAAAGCATATAAGGTGTACGTATGGTCTGTTAGCTCGTGCTCTATACATAGTTGCAGGGGACGTAACACGCACGAGCGTGTGCCTCTCGAAATGGAGGTGGCTGGTTAGCCGAGCCTCTCAGCTCGAGAGCTGGTCCAAAAAAGGGCTGGAAACAGCTTGTCTCTTGCTTTTATAATTGTTTCCGGTGGTCTTTTGCGCATGTGTGGATTTCCTTTGAAAGGGAAGTGACATCATCCATCTGTGCGTACATGTGCGTACATTAGTGTGTGTGTGTGTATACACGTTAATGTGAGTGTATGTACGTGAATGTGAATATATGTGCATGTGTGGACATGCGCACGTATGTTTGTGTGCGCATATGTATGTGACAAGTAATATAGCTTGAGATGTAAATGCGTGTTTTTGTGTGAGACTAGAAAAGGTTCCCACAACCACACTCACTCTTTTTGCTGATAAAGAGACTTTGTTTTATAAAATCAAATGATAAAATTATTGTCCAAGACGTATTGTCTATCTCAATAAAAACAATCGTTTCTGAAACGATCGTACAATTTATTGATTTTGTTTGTTCTTCCTTGTGAAACCGATTTTTAATTTTTTAATTTTAATTATAAATTATCAATCGTTTTACTCAATATATATATATATATATATATATATATATATATATATATATAGGATGCTACTTTTAAAAAATATAAATAAGATTTTGAATTTTTATATTTATGAAAAAAATATTTACGATATTTTTTATGTTTATGAAATAAATATTTACAATATTTTTACAGTATTTTTATGAAAGCCAATTAAGATATCTAGGGTAATTTTTGTTTATTAAATTGCTTGATGAGAGTAGAGAATAACTAACAACATATGGATTCTATTTAATTAATTGGAATTCATTATTGAGATGAGTAATTTGTATTTATTCATTTATTTATTATGGACACCCTCATCTTTAAGTTGTTATCTCACGATGTTTTGGCCAACTATTCCTCTGGCCCTCGTCAGGTGGTTACCATGATGGGATAGGAACTTCGAATCTCCCAACTGCATTTTCAGTAATTACTGCCTATCATAGTTTTTTGGGGGGCCCATGGCACAGTGGATAGAGACGTTGAATCTCTACAGTTCCTGGTGAGCATTGTCTGAAGATATTGGTTTCAATCCTAGCCAAAGCTGGCCCGAGGCTTAGTTGGCAAAAAAATGGTGAGACGAAAACAGCTATGGAAGCAGTAATTGCTGAAGATGCAGTTAGGAGATTCGGAGTTCCTATTCCATCGTGGTACTCACCTGAAAAGGGCCAGAGTAATAGTTGGCCGAAATGTCATGAAACAACAGCTTAAAGATGAAGATAATAGTCTACAATGAATAAATGTGGATTCTAATCTCCTAAAAAAATCATAAGAAAGCCAAAATAGATATTAGCCCCCTCCTTCTTCCCACAAAACTTGGAATCTATAAATGACTACATGCCTCATTGAGCGCTAATTGGCCATAAACTAGGTGTTCATATTATGTTAAACTTATGTAGGAAAGTGATCCCCATTAAAAATCTGTTATATATTTAAAAAAATATTTTTAAATATTTTTAAAGCTGTTGAAAGGTAATAACCAAAAAAAGATTTTCAATTTTTTAGGTGGTAAACTACATCGGGTTGGATTGTAAAGATTTACCAAAATAAGTTTGTTTTTATTTTATTTTGGGTGTTTGCATAATGGTAACTTTTTTGTGTGAATGGAAAGGATTATATTTAATCAAAATTATCTTTGGGGATTTGTGAGAAAAGGTAGCATTTAATTATAATATATTTACAATAAAAAATAAGTAGTGGGCTGCAAATGGATTTAAGACATCACTTTCTTTTATAAAGTTGATGTAAAATGAACACCCATTTATTGGCCATCACTTAATGTAGAAAAACAGTTTTTAAATTTTTACAATCTAACCTAGCTTAGTTTACCCCCTTTAAAATTCAAACGCTTTCTTTTGTTATTACATTTCAAAAGCCTTAAAAATTTTCTGCAAAATAGGTGTCATCTCACCACGTTTTGGCCAACTAATACTCTGGTTGGCTTTGGGTAGGATTGAAACTGCTATCATTCAACAATGTTTACCTGGAACCGTAGAGATTCAACATCTCTATCCTCTGTGCCATGCATGACTTAATGTTTACTTTGAAGATGTACATTTCTAGCAGGTTTGAGAAAATACACCTCCTATAAAGCAGTTTTAATAATAACTTCTAAAGTATTTTTTAATGTATTTGATAATTAATAACTTCCAAAGCATGTTTATGCCAATATTTACAGATAAAAACATTCATCACGCTAAGTTAAACACCTGTAGTTACAAATAAGTTTTATATTCAGAAGAAATAGGGGAAAATGGATATTTCTCCCCAAACAAACCTTACATTGAAATAACAGGATTGACAAATTGAGAAATGTATAAAAATGAATACAAAAAAGGATACACAAAAATAATAAATAAAATATGGGGAATTTTACTGTAGATTTCCGAACTGGACACTAAGTAGCCCGTTTTTAGAAAATGCCGATATTTTTGCATAATGGTATACCAAATAATATGTATGCGCTTGAGGAAGGCAGAAACCATTGTATGCAATAAAAAGCGGAATTTTCAATTATTATTAAGATATATAATTTACATATGTGCGTGTGTTGTGGAGCAACCATCTCTCTCCATGAGGTTCCTCAGTGGAAGATATGAAATAACCTTCCCAGATAAGGTTAGCTGTGAATACTCAATCCTGAACAAAATGGCAGCCTACTTAGAGGGTGTTTTGTGGAATATTTCCTGGTCAGATGTATCTTCAGGAAATACACCCAGATGCATGTTCGATATCTGCTGCCATACCAGCTGACTCACTGCCTAATATATATATATATATATATATATATATATATATATATATATATATATATATATATATATATATGTGTGTGTGTGTGTATATATTTAAAGGAGGTTAGAACAGAAGTCTAAAGAGCAGAGTGTATTTTAATGTGATAGTAAAATTACTAATTTAATTAAAATACAAGAAAAGAATAGTGCTCATTGTAATGCAGATATATAATAAGCTCGATAGGCAAATATCCTAGAGCTATTTTAATATTTAGTAATGTGATTGATAATTTAAAATTAAAATCAAAAATCTGTTTCATAAGAAGGAACACAACAAAGTCAATAATTTGTACGATCGTTTCGGAAACAAGTTTTTATTGTGATAGACATTAAGTCATGGACAATAATTTTGACATATAGTTTTTTTGAAACAAAGTCTCCTCATCAGCAAAAGTATTGGGTGGGTTTATATATATATATATATATATATATATATATATATATATATATATATATATATATATATATATATAAAAGACACCATAAATAAACCTAGCATTTTTTAAGTAAGGCAGATGTATCTGGAAAAAAAATAAAATAAAAAGGAAAATATTTACTTATTAATGTTGGTAAGCAAAGTAATATTGGTTGAGAATAAAAAATAGAATAAAGTTATAAATTTGAATTTGGCTTAAATATAAGGTAATAATAATGTTTTTAATAAAAGTTAAGAATTATATATATATATATATATATATATATAATTCTTAACTTATATATATATATATATATATAATTCTTAACTTATATATATATATATATATATATATATATATATATATATATATATATATATATATATATAGCTTTTAATTGTTTGCCTTCTGAAAACCGTAATTATCGTCAAAGCATTCATTTGGATGTTGATTGTAGCTTATAAATGCACGAAATGTTGAATTTTAAAAATGAACGCTAATGGAATATTTTTTAGTGGTTAGAATATGTTAGTAAACGCCTAATTTAAAATTAAGCAAAGATGAAAAAAAGGGGGAGATAATCTTATTTGTCTAATTAAATGACCAAAGTGAGGTAATTAGTGTTTATTCTATTTAAATTATATAACATAATGGAAACTTATTGAATTTAGTAGTTTTAATAATTTATTTATTTATTTATTGAAATTAATAAATATAGTATAGGTTAAACTTAAATATATATTTAAATAATATACAATAATGGTAAATATATCAGATAAACTAATATTAATAATAATGTTGATGATCCAAATTTTATTCATAAGTGTATCAAGTTAAAATTAAAATTTCAAGATAGAGGTCAGGTTATTATGCTCTTAGTAGGTTTAGGTCACTGATCTGGTCGGCCTTTTCCTTTTAAATAAAATTAATTCTATACTCCATGTACAGTTTAAACTTGACGGAGGCCTATACAGAGATGATGGACTTTTCGTAACAAATTCCACAAATAAAAATTACAAAAAAGCAATTAAATCCCTACATAAATTGTTTTAAATTATGGACTTACTATACAAATCGACCCTAATAAAAAAAATTGTTAATTTCTTGGGCATAACCTTAAATCTTGAAAACTCTACCTTTGAACCCTATTATAAACCTAACCAATCTGTACTATATGCCCATAACGAATCAAACTAACCTAAATAAATATTGAAATCAATAGTTCCCAATGTCTCTTTAAGAATTTCTAGACTATATTCTAACATATCTATATTTAAAATGAAAAATATTACAACGAAGCCCTTAAAAACTCAGGATACAAATCACAAATCAAATTCCTAAATAAAAATGATAGAAACAAAAACTGCATTAAAAATAAACCTACTAAGAGCATAATAACCTATAATATGGCCATGTCATCTCGCATACGAGTAACAAAAAAAGACCAAAAAGAAAGACAAAGCAAAATGAAACTGCAAGTACTAGATACTAACACAAATAAACAGCAAACCAAAGTCCGTAATATATAATATATAATATATATATAATATATAATATCTATATATCATATATATATACATATACATAATATATATAATAATATATATATATAATATATTATATATATAATATATTATATATATAATATATTATATGTATGTATAATATATATATATGTATAATATATATATAATATATGTATAATATATATAATATATGTATAATATTTTTTTTTACATAGGCATCACCACATTATCAAGGCCAAGAGGCCACTCAAGGATAAGGGTTAAAGAGTGTACAGTAGAAATTGGACAATATAGTAATCATTAGTAATGAAAATTTGGTAAATTTGATAACTTATATGGAACGGCTCATCAAGAACTTATTTACGTTAGACTTGAACGCAACCATATTGTAGTCAGCCGGAAAGCAGGAAAACGGAAGACAATTCCACAGGCTTGCAATTCTAAGAAAGAAGCTTTGTTCATGGAATCTACGTTTAGGTTTAGGCATAGATAAAGAGTGGGAGGAATTATTGATAGTGTTTACAGCTAGACGAGTGTTTCTTGTGAAAGTTTGGCGAGGGGGACCATAGATTGAAGCTCAGTCGAACACTTTCCATGAAAATAACGATACATCAGAGACAAACTCGCAACATCTCTTATGTGAGATAGAGGTTGCAAGCAGGAGAAAAGGACATCTCTTACAAGGCTACAAAGTCTATTATAATATATATATATGTATAATATATATATAATATATGTATAATAAATATATATGTATAATATATATATATGTATAATAACTATATGTATAATATATATATATGTATAATATACATATAATATATATATATGTATAATATATATATGTATAATATATATATATGTATAATAATATATATATATATATATATGTATAATATATATATATATGTATAATATATATATATATATGTATAATATATATATACATATATATGTATAATATATATATATATGTATAATATATATATATATGTATAATATATATATATATGTATAATATATATATATATATATGTATAATATATATATATATATGTATAATATATATATATATGTATAATATATATATGTATAATATATATATATATGTATAATATATATGTATAATATATATATATGTATAATATATATATAATATATGTATAATATATATAATATATGTATAATATATATAATATAGGTATGATATATATTATATATGTATAATATATATATATAATATATATAATATAAATATATAATATTTATGTATATATATGTATAATATATATTTTATATGTATAATATATAATATATATAATATAAATATATAGTATTTATATATATATATGTACAATATATATAATATATATATAATATAAATATATAATATTTATATATATGTATAATATATATATAATATATATGTATAATATATATATAATATACATATATATAATAAAATATATATATATATATAATATAAATATATAATATTTATATGTATATATATATGTATAATATATATATACTATATATAATATATTCGCATATAATATATATATATATAATATTTATATATATATAATATATATATAATATATTTATATGTATATAATATATATATATATAAATATATAATATCTATAATATATATATAATATATATAATATCTATAATATATATATAATATATATATAATATATATAGTATATATAATATATATAGTATATATAATATATATAGTATGCATAATATATATAATATATATATAATATATATAGTATATATAGTATATATAATATATATAATTTATATATAATATATATATAATATATATATATAATATATAGTATATATAATATATATAGTATATATAATATATATAGTATATATAATATATATAGTATATATAATATATATAGTATGTATAATATATATAATATATATATAATATATAATATATATAGTATATATAGTATATATAATATATATAATTTATATATAATATATATATATAATATATAGTATATATAATATATATATAATATATATATATATATACAATATATATAATATATATGTATATCATATATATATATATGTATATGGTATATATTATATATATATGATATATATATAATATATATACAATATATATATTATATATATAATATTGTTATGTGGTGGTTGTTATTATTAGATCAAAGGTATTAAATATTCGTATATATTTCGTTGTTTTTATTTAGTGTTCTTGTTTAGATGACCACTTATATATTTGTTGCTGTTCATGTTGTGTGCCATGAGAGATAGCATATTGGTGACATTAACAGGTACATGTAAAGA